>NW_027496216.1:0-180350 GCF_021521415.1 Bidens hawaiensis
AACACGTGATACTATGATCACTGAATACAAACTCTCTGACTCGAATACACGAATAAACTGGAATTCTAAAATATGAATAAGCCATAAACAAAACAGCTTATATAGACACGACAACTTCGCCTGGCATGTTCAGGCGAAGTTGTCCCTAACTTCGCTTGTCTAACAAGTTCGCCCATATAAGCGAACTTGTTAGCAACTTCGCTTACATACAAACACAAATCTAACTAACACGATTACAGACACTCGACACTGAACTACTGACATCATGCACCAACAGACTCCCCCTTGGCAGTAGCTTTATCTCTTTAGCTTCAAACACGTGTCTAGTAATCTTCAATCTTCTATCTTCAAGCATGCACTCCTTCTCGAACACAAACCGAGACAACTCTTTGATATTTCTTCGCTTCGTCTTTCCAAGCAGGAATATAAAATATCTTCTTTTCATTCAACACCTGCAAATCAGCTTGCGATAAGTTTACCAAGTGCATCAGATCGTACACTCTAAGCAGCTCTTGTTCATCTTCGTCTTCCATCACTGCCTCAGCTGTTTCACAATCAACAAACCACCACTTTAGATCTTTGAGCACATCCTTGGGCATCTGTTTCATCGGCACTTCTTTCAAACACCGGATCGGTTTATACTTCATAATCATCCAAGGCTTTCCATCAGCTCTTAAACCTCTATCCTTGTCTTCAACAAGTTTTCCCTTTTGTGGTTTCAACAGCTCAAATTTCTTCTCCTTTATACTCTCTTTCCACACAATCTTCCCAATGACTCTAGCCATATTATCGTCACTTCTGTTTATCAATCCCAATCTGGCTAAGTCTTTCACTTCACATTCTGGCAGTGTATTCAACGATCTCAACATCCTTTTAAAGTACTGAACACCGTCATATCTCTTAATCACGAAGAGCCTCAACTACTTATCATATATCCAGCAAATAATCCCTTTCTTCGCTTCAGCATAACCTTTAATGTTGTAACTCTTCTTAAACATTGTAGGAACCGCTAGTTTCTTCGTTTTGATGAACCACTGAGCATAGCCTTCTTTCCATCTAGGCTGCTCTTCCCATTCAGATTCATCACTTGCCATCTCTTTACTCATATCTGCTTTCTCAACATCTGGAATGTCATGCTCAATATTTTCCTCAACTATCTCTCCCTCTTCTATCTCTGTATCAATCACAATCTCTTCTCCAATCTTCTCTATCTCATCACTCGGTAGTACATCATCATCACCAACCAAACCATCATCCATCTCCTCTACGTCCACTACCACCACATCATCACCACCAGCTGCAGTTGTCGACTCCCCCTGAGTTGTGGAAGTTCCAAGAGCTTGATCAGTTCTTGGCAACTCACCACCTGCATCTTTCGATGCATTGGGATCATCGTCTCTATCATTTCGTCTCTTGGTCCTCAACTCATCGCCTTTATAGCTCGTCTCCCCCTGAGATGCCAAGAACTCCTTGAAAGCATCTATGATTTTTCCATGTTCTACCAGCAGGGACGACTGCATCTGATTCTCTGCAACTAGGCGCTGAATAGCCTGGGTCTGGATAAGATTAATCCTTGACTGCTCTGCCACGACCCGTTCAAGTGCTGCTATTCGTTCAGAGTCTGATAGGGTTGCATCGAAATCGAACCTCATGTGTGATATATCTTGAGTGTACTGAGATGGGATTTCCGATGTCACCGGGACCTCAGAAGTAGAAATAGACGTAACCGCAGGTGGTATCGTCACCGATAACTCTGCAGTGGCCACAACAGTCGACTCGATAAATTGTGCCACGACCTCCGTTGGAGTAACAGTCGGAGGTGGCAACGAAACGATCTCAGGAGCCGAAAGTTGGAAAGTAGTGGGTGGGAGGCCAAATGTAGATGAGGTAGCCACCACGGGAACAACCGTAGCGCTTGGCCTTGTAACCTGTGATGTTGAGGGAACCATTGTCATACCGGATAGTGTTGGTGGAGTGAAACGTACCACCCTAGAGCTCTCACCGGCTCCCGATCCTGCACCTATCCGTTCCCTTCTTGACCTCCGGATCAACTGTTGTACCTCTTCCTCATAATCTGACTCCCTGTCATCAACAGTTCTCTTTCTCTTCCCCTGAGTCCGTTCATGAGTTACCAAAATCCTTCTTGCCTCTGCCACTTCATCATCAGAATCAGAACCAGCCACCGTAGCAGCTGTCCTAGTAACATTCACAGTCGACACTTGGGCTACCGAGACCTGTACGTTTTCCTCTGGATCCACCCGATCCATGTCAAAAAATCCTTGACCGCCAAACGCTGCGTCAAGGTCAACGTTCTCCTCCGGTGACACAACAGAAGCAGCAGGTATAGCTTGAGGTGCTCCTGCCTGTTGTGGTGTCGGGTCCCTAAACTCGTCCCCACGAGCAGGCACATACCCCGGGTTGATCAAGTACCCAAAAAGTGGAGTATGTCGAGGACGGAGCTCAGGTTTGCTCCTCGCACTCGAAGATCTGCATTGGGCGAAGATTCTTTTGTTCACACTCTCTACATATCTGATTGGACGGCGCTGAGGAAGCGTTGGAGCAACATGATTCAAGATCATTTGAAGAAATCTTGGATACATGATAAATCGCTCACGCGCCATCGCTCTTCTTTGACGATCAATCTCATAAAAGACCATCTGACTAAAGCTGTATCGCTTGTTGTAAGTCAGAGCAGTCATCGCTGACTGCATGGTCGCACCCATGCCATCAGTGCCCGCCTTTCTCCCTGACATGCATACAATCATGACATGCATGAGAAAGCGCCACTGGTCAAGCAAAAATCCTTTCCTCCTTTGCGTATCCCCCAAGGGACCAGAGTATCCCATCCTCAAAAACGCTCCATCACGGAAAGGAGCTACAAACTCTGTCGGGTCATCCCTTGTCTCATTTCCAAACCGTAAAGCCGCCCGGATTTGTTCAGAAGAGAACTGAACAATCTGATTGTTGACTGTTGCGCGCATCACCGTGGGTTCGACTCTACAGTCATATTCCACAGTCTGCCAAAAATCCTCAATGTTGGGCAAGGATATCGGCAGAGTTGTTGTAATCGCGTGGAATATCCGCGAGCGTAACAGAAACGTGATGATTTCGCGGAAATCATCAACTCTGCTCGCCTCTGGGTCTAATGTTATATACATGTTGTGACCCGGGAAGAACTGTCTCTGGTTATCACCTCCGTCATCACCGCCTGCACCACCTGCTCCAGCAACAGCAGCCATATCTGCAACAAACAGGCTAAGTTAAATAAACGTCAAAGCAAATCACAAGTTCGCCTGTTACCATGAGCGAAGTTGTGATCTATTCTGTACAGGCGAAGTTAAAGGTGGGGCGAAGTTGGGATACAACTTCGCTTCAACTTGAACTTCGTCTGTTAACTGTTAAGTACAAAGGTCCAGGCGAAGTTAATGAGAACTTCGCCTAACTACAACATCGCCTCCTAAACTGTTTCAAAATTAATTATCAGGCGAAGTTAGACCTCAGGCGAAGTTACGGATAACTTCGCCTAAACTGTAACTTCGCCGAATTCGAATCGGCAACAGATAGTTTTATCGAATGACGTGTAGATGATGAAATTGGAGATCGAGGACTCCGTAACACATGATTTTATGAAGTTTTAGACGTTCAAGTAAATTACTATCACGTAATAACAAGTTTGAAATCGGGTGTTTAAGGTTCGAAAGAACGAGGTCGTGAATCGAGTCGAAATGACCGATGATTAACCTCAATAGACAATGATAATATGATAATCGAACCCTACACACCTTGAATTTGATTAGAATCGAAGTAAGAAAAACACAGATGATCGATGAGATATGCTCGATAAGTTCGCCTAGGTCTCGGAGAGGATAAGTTCGCTGGTTTTGAAATAATGAAACTGTTTGACCTAAAAATTTCTTTATATAGGGTCAAAGTTAGTACAGGCGAAGTTATCGATAACTTCGCCTATTCCAGGCGAAGTTATGAACAAGTTCGCCGGTATTTACAAAACAAACCCCTATACTTTGAACAATTTTCAATAAAGTTTTAAAAAAACTTCCTTTAAAGCGTTAAATGATACGATCAAGACCAAGTAACCACGTATAAAATCATACAACTACATAAGTAACGAAAATTTGAAAAAATAAAGTACACGGGATCAAATTTCAGTCTCGACAGGGACTACCATGTTTTAGAAAAGATCCGAACAGGAATCATACTAATTACGTGACTGTCACACAGATCCGTGTTCAGCTGTATTATGACATAAAGAAACAGGTTGTAAGCAGGTAATCTACTTAAAATGGTTTTCATTGTTTCTGTGATACGGGTTAGGTTCAATTAAGCTCAAAACTTAAGTGGGCAACAACTCAGAGATTATGATGCCTCCTATCTATTCTCAAAGCGTATTTGGCTTTCCCCAAGTCACCCTGAATTGACCTCGACCCGTAGTGTCTGATTAAGTATTAATTACTCTTCGATCTTAGACTCTGCTTCCCGTTCACCTTCTTGCGTCTTGATTGATAATCATTAACATTATGAACTCTAGAAAAAATTTTTTTTTTTTTTATTTAACATGTATATACACAACTTCAAGTAGAAAATAACTGCAAGTCCCGAATCTGGATCACTGCAGCGTCTTGACACGCTATCTTCACGGGAATCAGAACACTCACGGGCTCGTGTATGACTGGGTAATCGCTTTTCTGCCTATCATTCGGAAAGATATGTATGAAGACATGCATAACTCTTAAGGAGTTTCCACATAAAATCGAGTAGATTTAGTTAGTATCACTTCTACTTTTACGCACCATAAAAAGCTACCATGACATACAATGACTGTTCTAAAGTCTTTTAGGCCTAATAACTTCACTAGTTAAGCACACAGAATCAGTATATCTATCGCTTTCCAAGGTTGGATCAATTTTCTGTTAACATAGTAAAGAAACTTCTTACGAAGTAGTAGACTTGAAAAATAATTTCATCTCCCTAAAAGAAAAAATTTAACTTCAATCGCCCCGACCAAATCAAAGTCTTCAGGGAAACGGCTATCCCGAAGATCCAATGGATCAGCTGGACCGACCACATACTAGTATGTGTCCTTCTAACTAAGTGTGATCGACTAATTTTCAGCGAAAGAATGAAAACACATCATAAACCGCCCCGGTCACTTTCAGTCATCTGGTTAATGGCTATCCTCATATTCTACAAGTAGAAATGAGGACCAAACATATCCGAAGACATGTCCTTCAAACTGAGGCAACCGACATAATTCTAAGCGATAGTGACGTTTTTTTTTTTTTTTTTTTTTTTTTTAATTCAAACACAAACATATGACATGGTTACTCGGGATTGATCATCCCATTCAGCTCAACAAGGTTTTGAAATCTAGTTTTGTCAAACGCTTTCGTGAACAAGTCAGCGAAATTATCTAACGTGTCAACTTTTTTGAGCACAATCAGTTTCTTCTCAGCACAATCCCGTATAAAATGATGACGAATGTCAATATGTTTAGTTTTACTGTGCTTTACGGGATTGTTAGTTACTGAGATAGCAGCAGTGTTATCAATGCAAATAGGAGTAAGTGAGAAATTCAGACCATAATCGCGCAACTGTTGTTGAATCCAAAGAACCTGGGAGCAGCAGTTGGATGCTGCCATGTATTCTGCTTCACAGGTTGAAATTGCGACTGAGGTCTGCTTCTTGCATTGTCACGACACTAGTCTGCCACCAAGAAACTGACATCCACCAGTTGTAGACTTCCGACTCTGATTGCACCCTCCATAATCAGAATCTGTGTAAGCGACTAGCTCCAATTCTCCTCCTCTCGAGTACCACAACCCCAGCTTCGGCTTGCCTTTGAGATACCGCAATATCCTCTTCGCACCCTTCAAATGATATTCTTTTGGGTTTTCCTGAAAGCGTGCACAAAGACAAACAGCAAACATTATATCAGGCCTAGAAGCAGTTAAGTACATTAAAGAACCTATAATTGCCCGATATTGGGTTAGGTCCACGTCTGCATCGTTGTCTGAATCAGCACCCAATTTGTGATTGATGCAGACTGGAGTATCATATGGAGTGCTGTCCTCCATCTTGAAGCGTTTGAGAACATCATGGACATACTTCGTCTGATGAATGAACATCCCGTCTTTCTTCTGATCAACCTGCAATCCTAAAAAGAAAGTTAGTTCACCCATAGCACTCATTTCAAATCTCATCTTCATGACGGCCTCAAATTCCTGACACATGGCGACCTTTGATGCAGCAAAGATAATGTCGTCCACGTAGACTTGCACCAGTAGAAAGTCGCTCCCTTTTCTCTTGAAGAACAATGTGCTGTCAATCTTACCTCTTTCAAACTCATTCTCAAGCAAGTAATCTGATAAGGTTGAATACCAGGCACGAGGTGCCTGATGTAGTCCATACAGCGCTTTACTTAGCTTGTACAAGTGATCGGGAAAGTCAGGGTCAGGAAAACCCGGAGGTTGCTCAACGTACACAACCTCATCGACTTTACCATTTAGGAACGCACTCTTCACATCCAACTGAAAGACCTTCATCTCCTCATGAGCAGCAAATGCTAAAAACAGCCGAATGGCTTCCAATCTTGCTACAGGAGCAAACACCTCATTGTAATCAATCCCCTCTTGCTGATTAAAGCCTTTAACAACCAGCCTCGCCTTGTTCCTGATAACAATCCCTTTCTCATCTCTCTTACATTTGAAGACCCATTTCGTGCCTATCGCATGCACATTCTTCGGTTTTTCAACCAAATTCCATACTTCCATTTTCTTAAATTGAGCTAACTCTTCTTGCATGGCTTCGACCCACGAGCTGTCCTTAAGAGCCATTTGATAGTTCTTTGGTTCAATCTGGCTGATGAAGCAGGTGTACAAGCATTCGTTGATAATGCCTGATTCTTTAATGCTTGTGTAAACACAGGTGTGCTCATTCAAGCTTTTTCTTGTCTGTACACCATCGGACAGATCACCTATCACATTCTCCAAAGGATGATCTTTGTGAATTCTCGTAGTCGGAACCGAACTGACATTCAGATTATCTTCCAAGTTCGAAGATAGCTCATCAATGGGTGATTGATGTTGAGAGTGAAACGGATTGATGAATTCCTCTTCAGTAGAGGCAGCAGGGGTATTGACAGCATTTGACGAGGAAGGCTGACATTCATCATACTGTGGTCGTTGCACCAAGGTGTCTTCCTCATCGCAAATCATCTTCGTAGCAAGTCTTTCTTCAACTTCTGCACAATCCAAATAAGGTATGTTAAAAGATTTAAAAAGTCTATCATAGTCGAAAACCCCAGCGGGTCCCGTGCTTGGTTTTGGTGATTTGTAACTTGTGATATCAGTGTTACACACCACCTCAACCTTGCTGGTCGATGTATTAAAGACCCGTCTGTTGGGAGTCCCAACAACGTATCCGACTAAGATTCCTTCGTCGGCTACTTCACCAAATTTAGAATTGGTCTTTAATATCGAACACGGGGATCCGAATGGTTCAAGACCACTCAAGTTGGGCTTTCTCCCATGCATAAGTTCATAACAGGTTTTATTTAATCTTTTAACAGTTAACACTCTATTAAGGATATAACAGGCTGTTGCAACAGCTTCAGCCCAGAACACCACGGGAAGTTTTGAATCAGCCAGCATGGTTCTGGCTCCTTCAATTAAGGTTCTGTTCTTCCTCTCAGCCACTCCATTTTGTTGCGGTGTATACGGTGCGCTGTATTGGTGTTCTATCCCCTTCTGTAAGCAGAAGATCTCCATCTCATAGTTCTTGAACTCAGTTCCATTGTCACTCCTGATGAATTTAACCAGTTTCCCCATGATATTCTCAACCTTGGTAATCAAATTCTTTACCATCTGCACTGTTTCATCCTTTGACTTCAGGAAATATACCCAGGAATATCGAGAGAAATCATCAGTGATCACCAAGCAGTAAGATGTTCCTCCTAGACTTTTTACATTCACGGGACCAAAGAGATCCATGTGAAGTAGGTCTAGGGTACTGACTATTGAGTTAACCTTCTTGGTGCGATGGGATTTCTTGTGTTGCTTTCCCTTTTTGCACGATAAGCATTGATCTTCAAAGTTGAAATTCTTCAAGGGAACACCCAGCACAAGCCCATTTTTGACAAGGTAGTTCATTTTCCGAAGATGAATGTGCCCCATTCTCCTATGCCACAACTCGGACTCCGATTCAGTTGCTTTTGACAGAAGACACGATTCTTCTGTGGCCATCTCAGTAGACCTCATATCCATGATATACGTATTCTTCACTCTTGGAGCCTTCATAACAATCCAATCCTCTTGTATCTTAAAACCAGGATACATCACAATCGCTTCATTCTTTGTAAAATGTACGGTGTAGTCTTTGTCACAAATCTGCGAAACACTCAGCAGATTGTGCTTCAGTTCTTCAACAAAATTTACTTTCTCCAAAGTCATCTTTCCATTAGACACCGTCCCTATTCCTGTAATCCTACCACCGCTCTCTCCTGCGAAACTCACTCTTCCTCCTTGAACAGGTTTCAAGTCGTGTAACAATTTCTTGTTACCCGTCATGTGCCGGGAACAGCCGCTATCCACAACCCATTGATTGTTGGCAGCCCTGTTCAACTGTTCCTGCACGATTAAAGCAGATGATTAAAATCTGGGGACCCAAGACCGATTGGTCTTGGGTCGATACATCCCGTACCTTGGCTGTCCAAAGTTAGTATCATAATAATTTCTGTGAGTCCTAACAGGATACCTTCTTGTGGATTGACTATGAGGCCATCCAAACCTTCGTGAATTAAAAGAATTATTACTTAAGGTTTGGTTGTTAGCAGTGAAAAACTGAGATCTATTTCTTTGAAAACCTTGATTAGTCCAATTTCTGAATTTTGATGGTTTTTCATATTTACCATTATATTGATTAACGTTAGTTCTTTTCTCAGATTTTGAAGTCCTCACACCTCTGAATTTCTGCTTCAGAGGGCAATCAGCAACAAGGTGTCCTAATTGATTACATCTAAAACAACTCATGTGTCCAACTTTCTTATCAAAAGTTGTCTTAGATGTTGAGGCTGTATTACTGCTCGTTTGTCTCACATATGGTGGGACATACGGGTTTAGTGGAGATTTCTTTTCAGGTGTTTTATTTTTCTCTCCACTTTTTGGTAACACTTCCTCTTGTTTTGTCTCACTCGACTCAGAAGACTTGTCTGAATTAGATGAGACAGGACTCGGAGCAGAAATCTTAACACTTGCAACAGGCTTACTAACTTCTGGTTCTTTAATAGTAACTTTAACTGGAACTGTCTGACCATAGTCAACATCAACAGATTTCTGATTACTAGGATCATAAGTGTAATTATGATTGAAAGGTGGTGGAACTTCATGATAACCAATTCCTCCCCTTTTTGGGAACCTTGATCACTAACGAGGTGATCAAGTATAGCGGAGGAATTTCTGAATTGCTCAAGTTTCCTGTTAAGTTCCACCACTTTTACCTGGTGATCAGCTATCTGTTTTTCCCTTTCAGCTATTAGTTTGGTTTTCTCTTCTAGAACTTCATAGCTAAGATCAATCACTTGAATTTTTTCAGCAAGCTTTGCTTTAAGACTTTTAATATCCTTCTCACTAGCTTTAATTTTTACTTTGTAACTATTTTCTCTAGCTTTAGTGAAATGATGATCTTCTTTTAAAGTTTTAAATTGTGCATCCAAACTAACAAACTGATCAGTTATAGTTGTCAGTTGTTCAGACAGATGTTCACACTTAGTACAAGGGAGTTCGGTACTTACCTCGGAGAGCTGGTCTGCCACATCTGCCATGTAAGCTTCATTTTCGCCAGTTCCCTTCTCACTATCTGCAGTTTCGATGTTTGCCAAATTGGCCTGTTCAAATACTTCTTCAACATGCAGATTCCAGTTGTACTCCTCGTTCTGTCTGGAAATCATGGCTCTATAGTCATTACCACTACCACTCTGCTGTGTAAATCTGTTTTGACTGCGTTCTACACGTTCATTTTTGCACTCTTTTGCAAAGTGGCCATTCTGCTGACAGTTGTAACAGCGTACCTTTGACTTATCAAACCCTGGCCTCTCACCGACAAACTTCCTGCCAGTCTTCTTCATGAACCTCTTAACTCTTCTCACAATCATAGCCATCTGCCACTGCAGATCCATCTCCTCCAGATCATCAGCATCGATCTGATCATAGTCTTCATCCAAAATTGCAGGATCAACAATCTTACCCTGAATGTAATTCTCATACGAAGCAATAAAAGATGCATAGAGAGCAAACTGCTGTTCAGCAGATTTAACACTCATGGGCATCTTCGAGTAGTTGTTGTTTGAAACACTTGGGGAAAAACTACTCTTGGTCGCTTGAGGTTGAGAAGCATTTAATCCTCCAGCTACAAAGCACACATCACCGTTCATGTTGAGAGATACATGTCCTTCGTGTGTTGAGTTAGCGCCTGACTCTCCCTTAGAGTAATAAGCAGATGATTCATTTTTCGAACTTGATCCTGAATTAACCTTTGCACCATACATACCCGGATCTTGAACCTGATCGGTAGGTGTCTCCTTTCGTACCATGTTCAGTTCAAACGTTCTTAGCTTGTTAACTGCTGTCTCCAGGTCATTGTCAGCAAAGTCTTTGTCTTCTCTCATCAACACAGTATACATCTCCCATTTCGGTGGGAGAGCATCAAGAAGCTTTTCAACTATCTCATCTTCTTTGTAAACAATTGAATAGTTGCTGAGTTCAGTCATCAGATGATAATATCTAGTGATGATATCATCAAGTGATTCATTCTTCAGATACTTGAAGACCGAGAATTGGGTTTTTAGAAGTTTAATCTTTGACGCACGAATTCCCACGTTACCCTCAAACCGGTTTTCAAGCGCTTCCCAAAGCTCTCTGGCAGTTTTATACTTTCTGAAAGTGTGCAGAATCTCTTGTGGAAAAGCCATTGTAATTGCTGCATGAGCTTTGCTTTCGGCCTCATACATTTTCTTCTCTTCTTCTTCCATCTCTTTGTATTTCTTGATCTGTTCACGACCCTCATACTCAGCAGTAGGTGGAATGTAACCATCTTGTATGCACACCCACATCTTAGCATCTTGGTACTTGACATATTGTTCAAAACGATCTTTCCACGCTACATAATCAGTTTTCTTAAGCATCTTAGGTGCCTTTGTAGCCGAACCCGCTTCTACTTCCATCTTTACCAGTTCGGTAATGTTTATCGAAGACATCTTTCACAAAACTCAAAGAAATCCGAAAATCAAAAATTTTATTTTCAAACAGCACTGTAGGCGAAGTTGTGGATAACTTCGCTTAAGACTTAACTTCGCGTGAATTTGTAACTCCGCTCACTTTCTTAAATTCGCCGGATTGGCGAAGTTGAGAATAACTTCGCTTAAGTTGAGCGAACTTGGGAGGTAGGCGAAGTTGTGGGTAACTTCGCTTGAGGTAAGCGAACTTGAAGAGGTAGGCGAAGTTGTGGATAACTTCGCTTAACCTTATATCTTCGCCGAAACCCTACTAACAGTGACGGCAACTTCGCCTGATGAACACGAACTTTCTGCAGATTAGATTTCTGGGTTTTTCGAGGTTTGTGAAGGTGCTATGGGTTGTTTATGATTGTAGGAGGTGAGTATAGCACAAAAACTCAGAAAACTCGTCCCGCGAATAGTCGAACGGAACGATTTCTACACCGCGTGATAATCCCGAACCACACAATCGAGCAAATGCTCTGATACCAATTGTAAGTTCCCAGCCGGATCTACACGAGATATCGCGTTCTACGTAGGTGCGGAATCCCTACGTAAGACGTTACGAGTATAGAAAACAATACGAGCTAACACACGATACGATAATCAAACACACGTTGTATTCCAACCGTAAACACGTGATACTATGATCACTGAATACAAACTCTCTGACTCGAATACACGAATAAACTGGAATTCTAAAATATGAATAAGCCGTAAACAAAACAGCTTATATAGACACGACAACTTCGCCTGGCATGTTCAGGCGAAGTTGTCCCTAACTTCGCCTCTCTAACAAGTTCGCCCATATAAGCGAACTTGTTAGCAACTTCGCTTACATACAAACACAAATCTAACTAACACGATTACAGACACTCGACACTGAACTACTGACATCATGCACCAACACAAGAGCCTGAGGAAAAACTGCGTATGCGTCGAACCACTAAATCGGATCATAAATTCGGTCTAGTACACTGCCATACAATATTTTATGGACCTAAGAAAGAATCAGATCAATAATTATGCCCTCACGCCACCCCGTGGCTCGTTCAAATTTTTGGTCGTATTGCCAAATGGGGTAGTACACGAGCCGGAGGAAAAACTGCGTATGGGTCGAACCACTAAATCGGATCATAAATTCGGTCTAGGAGACTGCCATACAATATTTTATGACCCTAAGAATAATCGGATCAATAATTTCACCGAGCACAGAGTGTGCTCGGGAGCAAAAGTGTGCTCGGAAGTACTTACTATCACTAAGTGTGCTCGGGAATACTTGTGATTTTTCATTTTCTTCACTTAACACCAAGCATGCTCGGGAGCAAAAGTGTGCTCGGGAGTACTTGTGATTTTTCATTTTCTTCACTTAACACCAAGCATGCTCGGGAGCAAAAGTGTGCTCGGGAGCAAGGGTGTGCTCGACACAAACTTGAGTTTTCTCTTCACAAGCATAATTGTTCAAGAAAAAACAAAGTATGCTCGAAAAAAAGAGTCTGCTCGGATAAATAACAAAGTGTGCTCGAGACTTAAAGAAGATAGTTTTCTTGAGAAGACAAAGGATAAGCTCTGGGTTTCACAAAGTGTGCTCGATATAAGATGTGCTCGAAATAACCTGTGCTTGAGCAAAACAAAGATGTGCTTGTGCAAAACACCTCCTGTGCTCGAAGCAACACTTAGTCATTTTTCATACTCGAGTCCAATCTTATTTGTTCATAGTGTGCTCGAGACATCAAAACTTCATTTCTGCATCATCAGCCACTGATTTGCCCTTGCAGAACCTGCTCGAATATTCACTTTGCATTTGCTGCAACAAACAATGATGAAATTGCCTTTAGTACCTGTTCATTCTTGACTTGTACATTCTCCTTATCAGTTTGTACCATCGGCAATATTTTACAACAAACATCTACTGTTTGTGCAGCACGAGCACACAAAACCCTAATTTTTCAAATCCAAAAACAAGTTTCGGCATCTGAAATAAATCATTGTAGCACCATCCAAGTCATCTCGAAATCAAAGAAACCTATCTTCATATCATAATAAACCTTTTCAGATCTGGAAATCATCAGATGAACAGAGTCTCCCCAAAACGAGCCAAATAACACTGTTACATCAGATCTGGACCGTTCTGACCAAATAAACATGAAATTGATGTTAGATCTCCAAACGAGTCATCAACCCAAACATCAATCCATATACTTTTCTCCAAAACATCAAATAATTTCAAAACCCCCAAAAATAATTTCAACGAACTTCATCGTTTAACGTCCATGGTGGATTCAAGAGCGAACTGAATCTGTTCAACGGTTAGTCTGAACGATTCGGTAACCCAGGCTCTGATACCAATTGTGAGAACCGAGCCCCGGAGCGGAAGCGTGAATATTCGGTGTTATTAACGACAGTGGAGCTCGGGTCTAGGGTTAGGATCGATTCTAACTCGTATTCACTCTTGAAAGATGTTTGGACGGATGAGGTGTATTGGGAGAGAGCCTGATTTGATTAACAATCAATAATAGGATGAACAATAGTAATCAAAACACAAACAAGATAGAAATGGTAGTATGATAATATTAATCGAATGATTCACACAAAGATGGAACACTCATGCATACATTCATACATACAATCGATTGAGAAATATCAGCCGCCACCAGGAGAGCTCATCCTAGAGGCGGAGACTCTCTCAAATGGATAAAACCCTAAATCTCACACATACACAATACAGTCACTCATACTAGACAAATGAATAAAAACATCTATTTATACTAGTCTAGCATGACTTGGTTTTCAAGCCATCCACCCTTGGTTGAGACCAAATAATATATTTTTCACCCAAAGATTAATTCGATGCGTCGGTCTAAAATATAAGTCCCAACAATATTTTATGACCCTAAAAAAGAATCGGATCAATAATTATGTCCTCACGCCACCACTTGGCCAGTTCGATATTTTTCCAGTATTGCCAATGGGGGTAGGCCACAGGGTGGCGTGAGGGCATAATTATTGATCCGATTCTTTCTTAGAGCCATAAAATATTGCATGGCAGTCACCTAGACCAAATTTATGATCCGATTTAGCGGTTCGACCCATACGCAGTTTTTCCTCTGACTCGTGTACTATGCCCTTTGTCAATATGACCAAAATTTCGAACGGGCCATGGGGTGACGTGAGGGCATAATTATTGATCCGATTCTTTCTTAGGGCCATAAAATATTGTATGGCAGTCCCCTAAAGCGAATTTATGATCCGATTCAGTGGTTCGACCCATACGCAGTTTTTCCTCCGGCTCGTGTACTACGCCCTTTGCCAATATGACCAAAATTTAGAACGGGCCATGGGGTGACGTGAGGGCATAGTTATTGATCTGATTCTTTCTTAGGGCAATATGCCCTCACGCCACCTCTTAGCCAGTTCGAAATTTTGGTCGTTATGCCAAAGGGGTAGTAGACGAGCCGGAGGAAAAACTGCGTATGAGGGCATAATTATTGATCCGATTCATTCTTAGGGCCATAAAATATTGTTTGACAGTCTCCTAGACCGAATTTATGATCAGATTCAGTGGTTCGACCCATACGCAGTTTTTCCTCCGGCTCGTGTACTACCTCGTTTGGCAATACTGGCAAAATTTTGAACGGGCCACGGGGTGGCGTGAGGGCATAATTATTGATACGATTCTTTCTTAGGGTCATAAAATATTGTATGGCAGTCTCCATGACCGAATTTATGATCCGATTCAGTGGTTCGACCCATCCTCGGTATTTCCTTTGCCAGTATTGCCAAAAGGGGTAGTACATGAGCCGGAGGAAATACTGAGGAAGGGTTGAACCACTGAATCTGATCATAAATTCGGTCATGGAGACTGTCATACAATATTTTATGACCCTAAAAAAGAATCATATCAATAATTATGCCCTCACGCCACCCCGTGGCCCATTAAAAATTTTGCCAGTTTTGCCAAATGGGGTAGTACAAGAGCCAGAGGAAAAACTGCTTATGCGTCGAACCACATAATCGGATCATAAATTCGGTCTAGTACACTGCCATACAATATTTTATGGACCTAAGAAAGAATCAGATCAATAATTATGCCCTCACGCCACCCCCGTGGCCCATTCGAATTTTTGGTCGTATTGCCAAATGGGGTAGTACACGAGCCGGAGGAAAAACTGCGTATGGGTCGAACCACTAAATCGGATCATAAATTCGGTCTAGGAGACTGCCATACAATATTTTATGACCCTAAGAATAATCGGATCAATAATTATGCCCTCACGCCACGTCGTGGCTCGTTCGAAACTTTGGTCATATTGCCAAAGGGCGTAGTACACGAGCCGGAGGAAAAACTGCGTATAGGTCAAACCACTGAATCGGATCATAAATTCGGTCTAAAAGACTACCATACAATATTTTATGGCCCTAAGAAAGAATCGGATCAATAATTATGCCCTCGCGTCACCCCGTGGCCCGTTCGAAATTTTGCCAGTATTGCCAAAGGGGTTAGTACACGAGCCGGAGGAAAAACTGAGGAAGGGTCGAACCACTTAATCGGATCATAAATTCGGTCATGGAGACTGCCAAACAATATTTTATGACCCTAAGAATGAATCATATCAATAATTATGCCCTCACGCCACCCCGTGGCCCATACGAAATTTTCCTAGTTTTGCCAAATGGGGTAGTACAAGAGCCAGAGGAAAAACTGCGTATCGGTCGAACCACCGAATCGGATCATAAATTCGGTCTAGAAGACCCCCATACAATATTTTATGAACCTAAGAAATAATCGGATCAATAATTATGCCCTCACGTCACCCCGTGGCCCGTTCAAAATTTTGGTCGTATTGCCAAAGGGCGTAGTACACGAGCCGGAGGAAAAACTGCGTATGGGTCGAACCACTAAATCGAATCATAAATTCGGTCTAGGAGACTTCCATACAATAGTTTATGACCCTAAGAATAATCGGATCAATAATTATGCTCTCACGCCATCCCGTGGCTAGTTCGAAATTTTGGTCATATTGCCAAAGGGCGTAGTACACGAGCCGGAGGAAAAACTGCGTATGGGTCGAACCACTGAATCGGATCATAAATTCGGTCATGGAGACTTCCATACAATATTTTATGACCCTAAGAAAAATGGGATTAATAATAATGCCCTCACGCCACCTTGTGGCTCGTTCGAAATTTAGCCAGTATTGCCAAAGAGGGCGTACACGAGCCGGAGGAAAAACTGCGTATGGGTCAAACCACATAATCGGATCATAAATTCGGTTGGGGAGACTACCATACAATATTTTATGACCCTAAGAAAGAATCGTATAACTAATTATTCCCTCTCGCCACCCTGTGCCCATTCGAAATTTTGCCAATTTTGCCAAATGGGGTAGTACACGAGCCAGAGGAAAACCTGTGTATGGGTCGAACCACTGAATCGGATCATAAATTCGGTCTAAGAGACTGACATACAATATTTTATGGCCCTAAAAAAGAATCGGATCAATTATTATGCCCTCACGCCACCCCGTGGCCCGTTCGAAATTTTGTCAGTATTGCCAAAGGGGGTAGTATACGAGCCTGAGGAAATACTGAGGATGGGTCGAACCACTGAATCGGATCATAAATTCGGTCATGGAGACTGCCATACAATATTTTATGACCCTAAAAAAGATTCGGATCAATAATTATACCCTCACGCCACCCCGTGGCCCGTTCGAAATTTTGCGAGTTTTGCCAAAGGGGGTAGTACACGAGCCGGAGGAAAAACTGAGGATGGATAGAACCACTGAATCAGATCATAAATTCGCTCAAGGAGACTGGCATACAATATTTTATGATCGTAAGAAAGAATCGTATCAATAATTATGCCCTCACGCCACCCCGTGGCCTGTTTCAAATTTTGCCAGTATTGCTAAAGGGGGTAGTACACGAGCCGGAGGAAAAACTGCGTATGGGTCGAACCACTAAATCGGATCCTAAATTCGGTCTAGGAGACTGCCATACAATATTTAATGACCCTAAGAAAGAATCGGATCAATAATTATGCGCTCACGCCACCCTGTGGCCCGTTCGAAATTTTGGTCGTATTGCCAAAGGGGGCAGTACACGAGGCGAAGGAAAAACTAAGTATGGGTCGAACCACTGAATCGGATCATAAATTCAGTCATGGAGACTGTCATACAATATTTTATGACCCTAAGAAAGAATCGGATCAATAATTATGCCCTCACGTCACCCCGTGACCTGTTTGAAATTTTTGGTCGTATTGCCAAAGGGCGTAGTACACGAGCCGGAGGAAAAACTGCGTATGGGTCAAACTACTGAATCGGATCATAAATTTGGTCTAGTAGACTTCCATACAATATTTTATGACCATAAGAAAGAATCGGATCAATAATTATGCCCTTACGCCACCCCGTGGCCCGTTCTAAATTTTGGTCGTATTTCCAAATGGGGTAGTACACGAATCGGAGGAAAACTGTGTATGGGTTGAACCACTGAATAGGATCATAAATTAAGTCTAAGTGACTGCCATACAATATTTTATGACCCTAAGAAAGAATCGGATCAATAATTATGCCCTTACGTCACCCCGTGGCCCGTTCGAAATTTTGGTCATATTGCCAAAGGGCGTAGTACACGAGCCGGAGGAAAAATTGCGTATGGGTCGAACCACTAAATCGGATCGTAAATTCGGTCTAGGGACTTCCATACAATATTTTATGACCCTACGAAAGAATCGGATCAATAATTATGCTCTTACGCCACCCCGTGGCCTGTTCGAAATTTTGGTCGTATTGTCATAGGTCGTAGTACACGAGCCGGAGGAAAAACTGCGTATGGGTCAAATCACTGAATCGGATCATAAATTCGGTCTATGAGACTACCATACAATATTTTATGACCCTAATAAAGAATCGGATCAATAATTATGCCCTCACGCCACTCTGTGGCCCGTTCGAAATTTTGCCTGTATTGCCAAAGTGGGTAGTACATGAGCCAGAGGAAATACTGAGGATGCGTCGAACCACTAAATCGAATCATAAATTCGGTCATGGAGACTGCTATACAATATTTTATGACCCTAAGAAAGAATCGTATCAATAATTATGCCCTCACGCCACCCCGTGGCCCGTTCGAAATTTTGCCAGTATTGCCAAAGGGGGTAGTTCACGAGCGGATCAATAATTATGCCCTGACGCCACCCTGCGGCCCGTTCAGAATTTTGCCAGTATTGCCAAAGGGGTATGTTCACCGAGCCGGAGAAAAAACTGAGTATGGGTCGAACCACTGAATCGGATCACAAATTCGGTCTTGGAGACTTCCGTACCGTATTTTATAAACATAAGAAAGAAGGATCAAAAATTATAGCCTGACGCCACCGTGGGGCCCGTTCGAAATTTTGCCAGTATTGCCAAATGGGTATGTTCATCGAGCCATAGAAAAAACTGAGTACGGGTCGAACCACTGAATCGGATCAGAAATTCGGTCTTGGAGACTTCCATACAATATTTTATACACATACGAAATAATCGGATCAATAATTATGCCCTGACGCCAACCCGGGGCCCATTCGAAATTTTGTGGGTATTGCCAAAGGGGTATGTTCACCGAGCCGGAGAAAAACCTGAGTATGTGTCAAACCACTTAATCGGATCAGAAATTCGGTGTTGGAGACTTTCATTCAATATTTTATACACATACGAAAGAATCGGATCAATAATTATGCCCTGACGCCACCCCGCGGCCCCTTCGAAATTTTGCCAGTATTGCCAAAGTGGTATGCTTACCGAGCCGGAGAAAAAACTGAGTGTGGGTTGAACCAATGAATCGGATCAAAAATTCGGTCTTGGAGACTTTCATACAATATTTTATACACATACGAAAGAATCAGAACAATAATTATGCCCTGACGCCACCTCGCAGCCCGTTCGAAAGTTTGCCAATATTGCCAAAGGGGTATGTTCACCGAGTCGGAGAAAAAACTGAGTATGGGTCGAATCACTAAATCGGATCAGAAATTCGGTCTTGGAGACTTCCATACAATATTTAATAAACATACGAAATAATCGGATCAATAATTATGCCCTTACGCCACCACGGGGCCCGTTCGAATTTTTCCCGGTATTGCCAAAGGGATATGTTCACCGAACTGGAGAAAAAACTGAGTATGTGTCGAAGCACTTAATCGGATCAGAAATTCGGTCTTAGAGACTTACATACAATATTTTATAAACATACGAAAGAATCGGATCAATAATCATGCCCTGACACCACACCGGGGCCCGTTCGAAATTTTGCCAGTATTGCCAAAGATATATGTTCACCGAGCTGGAGAAAAATGTGTGTATGGTTCGAACCACTTAATCGGATCAGAAATTCTGTATTGGAGACTTCCTTACAATATTTTATAAACATACAGTAAACATCGGATCAATAATTATGCCATGACGCCACCCTGTGGCCCGTTCGAAATTTTGCCAGTATTGCCAAAGGGGTATGTTAATCGAGCCGGAGAAAAAACTAAGTAAGGGTCGAACCAATGAATCAGATCAGAAATTTGGTCTTAGTGACTTCCATACAATATTTTATTACTCTACGAAAGAATCGGATCAATAATTGTGCCCTGACGCCACCCCGGGCCCCGTTCGAAATTTTGCCAGTATTGCCAAAGGGGTATGTTCACTAAGTCGTAGAAAAAACTGAGTATGGGTCGAACCACTGAATTGGATCAGAAATTCGGTCTTGGAGACTTCCGTATAATATTTTATTACCCTACGAAAGAATCAGGTCAATATAAATGCCCTGTTGCTACCCCCGTGGTCCGTTCACAATTTTTCCAGTATTGCTCAAAGGGTATGTTCACGACCCGGCGAAAAACTGAGTATGGGTCGAACCACTGAATCGGATCATAAATTCGTTCTTAGAGACTTCCATACAATATTTTATGACCCTACGAAAGAATCAGATCAATATAAATTCCCTAGTGCTACCCTGTGGTCCGTTCGAAATTTTGCCAGTATTGCTCAAAGGGTATATTAACGACCCGGCGAAAAAACTGAGTATGGGTCGAACCAATGAACCGGATCATAAATTCGGTCTTGGAGACTTCCATACAATATTTTATGACACTACGAAAGAATCAAATCAATATAAATGCCATGGCTTCCCGTGGCTCGTTCGAAATTTTGCCTGTAGGGCCCTAAGGATAGGTTCACGGCCTGCTCGAAAAACTGAGAATGGGGTTATTCACCGAATCTGACCATATATTCGGTCTTGGAGACTTTACTCGAATATTTTATGACCCTGCGAAAGAATTGGATCAATGAAAAGTCCCTAGAATTTTCCCGTGGCCCATTCGAAATTTTGCTAGTAAGACGCTAGGGGTACGTTCACGCCTGCTCGAAAAACTGAGTATGGGGTTATTCACCGAAAATGTGACCATAATTTCGATCCTAGAGACTTCTCTCGAATAATTTATGACCTTACGAAAGAATTTGATCAATGAAAAGTCCCTAGAGCTTTCTCGTGGCCCGTTCGAAATTTTGCCAGTAAAGTCGACCCCATAAATTCGGTCTTGTAGACTTCTCTAGAATATTTTTAAGACCATACAAAATAATCGGATCAAGGAAAAGGCTCCAGACATACCCCGTGGCTCGTTCGAATTTTTGCCATTTTTCCCTAGGGCACACGAGTTGTCCAAAAACTGCATACGAGCCGAACCACATAATCGCCCCATAAATTCGGTCTTGTAGACGTCCATAGAATATTTTAAGACCTTACGAAAGAATCGGGTTAAGAAAAAGACCCTCGAGTTGTGTTGTGACAACGAACCAACATGATTTTAGTTTGTACCATGTTACATCACTCAAAACTAAACAAAAATTTAATCTGTGGGTTAGTTCTTTATGAATATTTTACAAAATCAATCAAAAGAAAAGGTGAATCATATGAAGTAATATTCAAGATAATAAAAGCACATATTTGAATAAAGGTACTATCATTGAACTGATTAAATGATCTCAAAGACTAAAACTGTCCATCTTCTCCTACCTACTACAGCCATCCAGTTTTGAACGTCAAAATGTTGATTGTCATGGAGAACTACTTAATTGGTAGATGTTGATTTGTGATATAAAGATAAAAAAATAAAATTAAAAAAAATTATATTTATATATTAAATTGGCACTAGCTAGTCTCATATGGCATACACACGAATACAAATTTGCTTTGTGTGTTAGTGAGCGGTGATAGGGATAGATACATATATATTCCAGCCATCTAAGTTTGACTGGTTCCCTATCTTTTCTCCTTGAGAGTTTGATTTGACCGTCTATTATTATTATTTTAAGTTTTGCATGATGCATGTTTATCATCTTTTACTTGTTTCATATATGGTGATGAAAATTTAGGGGTGGGATATCAACTCGGTTGCATACTCCTTTTGTGCCTTTAAGTCGATCATACCTTACATCCACCAGCCAATTAGTAATAAAATAAGTAACATATTACTACCATGAGAACATGTTATGTTTTTAAAATGCAAATGTATAATAGATTAGATAGATCATCATGACCAAATTTCAAGATGTAAAGAAAAGAAAATTATAGACATACATACAATTAGTTGTGAAGGTGAAAAAGAAGTGAAGTAGCTAGCTAGCTAATTGACATGGTATTTTACATTAATCCAAGGACTACAAAAATATATTGATGTACATAATTTCCATTTATCAAGCACTAGTCTTGGGAGACTTATTCGCATTTAGAGACTTGGTCTTCGTCTTCGTCTTCTTTTTCCTCTTCTTCAAAGCAGAAGAGGAAGCGGAAGCAGAAGAATTAAAGGACGACGATATTTGGAGGCTCTTGTTCTTTTTCATTTTTCTCTTCATACGACTAATGGACGCGGATAGTAACATTTTGACCTTCCTCTTTCCCTTGAGAGGAGTCTCTTTGATCATCTCCAGCTTTGGTTTCCATCCCCTTCGGGATTCGACCACAAGTTGCTTATAGTCTTTGAGCAACTGGGGTGTGGTGCATAGTAAACAATCATCCTGGGCTTGGTCATGAGTACTTGATCCAGCAGCTTGGTCCATCATCAGCTGTGATATAAACAATTCGGATACCCGAATCCTGAGAGTCCCAGACGGGCTCTTCTGGATATCAAAGGGAGACGGTGAGCTTGCCGCAGCCTTCTTTAGAAACGCGTCCTTCATCTTGAGCGTGTCTTGTTGTTCCAATTTACAAGAAGAAGTGAAAGAGGCGATTGTGACGAATGAGAGAACGGAGTGGAAGATATGAGCCGGGAGGAGAAAGTATGTGTGGCCCGGCTGCAGCCGATCGTGTTGGGATAATGGCGGGATCTTCTGTCCTATGTAAAATGAATCTGATCTGCAAACCATGCACTCGTCTCTCAACACCTCGGAGACCATGATCGGCTTGTGGTACAGGTTAATCTCCCCGTCTGGCGTGAACACCTTGATTACTTTGCGATTCTTCTTCGTCTTGATCTTCTTCTTCTTCTTGGCCACTACAATATTGTTGCTTTTATGATGATCAAGGGATATTGTTGATTGTACATGCGTGCTAGTGGACGAGTCTTGGAATCGCACTACGTTGTTTCCGCCCATCAAGCACTGGAGGCGAGTCATGAACTTCATTTTAGGTAAGAGTTCTAATTCTAAAAGATGGTAGAATATGATTATATATGAATTATAGCAGCCTTAAGATGACTACTAGTAGTAGTAGTAGTTGACTGCAAGACAAAACAAGGATAGGTACAGTCAGCATGTATATATAATATACATTGGAAGCCAAGCCAGCCGATTTGGATGAAGTATTGGACTTTATTTGAACTTCTGCATCGTTACAAAAGTTTGAATATTAAATGATTCGCTTTGACCAAAAATAAACGAATAAAATATATATATTTGATATTTGTCTTTGATAAGTTGGGTGGTGGATGGCCGGCTACCTTGTCAATTTAAGTACTTGGTATAAATTTGACTCATAAGTCATATAATAATATTCCATACACAACCTAGCTAGCTTTATACATGAAGGATTCATTAATCTCGGTTCTACTTTAATCAATCATATAATACTTAACTTGTTATAAATCACCTATTTACTTTAGCAAAGCTTAAATGGTATAATTAGCCCAAGTCGTAGTGTTTTTTGATCAAGTTAATTTATTTATATTCGGACGTAAATAAATTGTGTACGAGTTCATTTGGGTTAAGTAGAATATTAGAATTAAGCAGGACATAATGGTATCAAAGCAACGAACAAGATGGGTATGAATATATATGACCAGAATACAAACAACAATCTACTTATTGAATAGTAAAATCCTTACCATTGGAGTTAAAAGTTCTTTTCAAATCATTAGATCTATGGGCATAATCAAGTATAGGTTTTCATTCACTGCAGCCAGCCTCCTTATCGACACGTAACGTAACTTTGACAGTTACTAAGTTTACACAATAAACATAATTTAGACTATCTACATAATGACCCTTATACTTTGTGATGTACAAGGATATGTTGGAACCTTCTTCATTTATAGTTATACTCGTTTTTAAAAGCAAGGCGACGAATTTGTTTTACGTGTGTAAAATCCCTTAAAATGATGAAAACTGGAACTTACAGATAGAAGTTACAAAACAAACATTAAATCATATGGATGATGATAAGGAGATGCAAATATATATATAGCAAGTAAAGTGATGTTCATAAGAGTGGTAGGCATGATCTCCAGTTTTACAAAATCCATCCATGGCATGCATAATTTACAATTAATCTGTATTATTACATTTATTTGCTACTCAATTGTCCATGTCTGTACTTGTACCTGCGTGCTGCGTACAGAAAAGCGCAAAAATTGATTATACTGAGAACCGTAAGAAGCCAATAGAAGTAATCAAATCTTCCTGTGTTTATGTTTTGTGACAGCCAAGAAGTCTTTCTTTTCTCTTCATTCCCTGTTACAGAATTGATAATGTTGTTCAAGATAGTGGCAGCAAAGCAGCCCAAACCACCCGCTACCGCAGCATAAGCCGAGCCTATACTTTTCATAGCATCCGGGGCCTCCTCGTACAGAAACTCCAACAACCCTACAATGCAAAACACCTCCGCCAACCCAATGAGACAGTACTGGATCAACAGCCAGTAAGCGCTGAGCCCGGGCATTTGACTCAGAAAACTCACCTCGTACCCTTCTCTTATCGCGTAATTCCTTCGGTACCTCTCAAAAACCCCGGCCCACCCCACGGACAGGATTGAAATGGCTAGCCCAAGGCCAACCCTCTGAAGCTGAGAGGCCCCACGCGGATGATGCGTAATGCGTCTTGATAAAGGGACAAAGATGGAGTAATATAGAGACAGTAGAAGAAATATGCTGAGGCCTGGGAAAACAGGCATGCATGTTACTGGAAGTTTTAGACGCCCGATATGAGTGTTGAGTGTGTACGCCTGTTGTACCGAAAGCGTCAAGAACTCGGTTAAGATGACACTCAGCATTATGGTACATGTTGGGATCGGGATCAGCTTCAACAAGATTTTAACTTCTTCCACTTGAGTTACAGTGCAAAGGTGCCATGGACTCATATTAATCTCGTCTTCGTTGACTCTCAAAGCCGCTTTGTCCAAGAATCTACAATAGATTACAATACAATTTAATAATACAAAAAGACAGGTCATGCATAGTAATGTTATGACTCCAAGATTAGCCAATGTAGTTTTTAAAAGACTGAGTTTTGTAATTCAAAAGGGGTTGCGGCGCAGCTTGTTGCCAGCTTGCCTTCTGTTTCGATGTAATTTTCAGTTTAAAAAGTATATATATAGTAACATTCATTGATATAAATAGTAACAACATAATTAGGAAGCAAGGGTATTTATTATTCAAATCCAAAACTCACCTAAAATCATCTGTATGGGGTATTTTAGCACTGCCTTTGATAGCACATCTTTTCCCTTGAAGCTCATACAAGCCAACATACTCACTACTATCAAATGAAACATTACGTTTGCGGAAAGCAGCAACGAGGACTTGAGCAACGCGAGTGAGGGGGCTTCCTCCGGGTAGCCTATGTCTGTATAAAGGAGTCCCAACAAAGAAGACCAAATTCGAGACGCCCATGGCTACAGCCAAAGCGCCAAACGCAAACCCCCACCCAAGCTCCATTTGAATGTACACAACAGCAGTAAACGCGATGATTGCCCCTACAGTTACAGACAGGTAGAAAAAGTTGAAGAACCTATCCAAGTTTGTATAGTAATCTCTACTCCTCTCGTCGAACTGGTCCGCTCCAAAAGAAGAGACACAAGGCCTGATCCCAGCTGCTCCAAACCCGGTCACATACAACACTGTATAAAGATACGACATTTGCCATCGCTCTGCAGGCTCGCAGTTGCCTAATAACAAGGAAAACTCGTTGCAGTTGTCTTGATTTGGCATCAGCACATTCAACGTGGCGCATAACGTTATTCCTATTAAACCCTTAAGTACAAACAAGATTTTAATCAGAATTAATTACTAGCTAGCTAGCTACATGTAAGTAAGTTAAACAAAAAGAAAAGAATTAATAGCTATACCAGAAAATAGATGGTAGTGAAGATAGCAATAGTCCAGTATCTACCAAGATAAGCATCTGCTATAAAACCACCAAGGACAGAGGAAGCCTGTGATATTCCTAGAAAATTGTTGATAGCGTTGGCCGAGCTACTGAACGGGCGATGCATCACATAGAACATAAACGCAACCATGTTCACCGACAGCCCGAAATAAGCCATTCGTTCAGCCATCTCATTCCCTACACACAAAACACAAACATATATATTAGCAAGTCTATTCCATCTACGTCTATATAATAATAATAATAATAATAATAATAATAATAATAATGTTGTGCATGGTAATAAGTGTTAAAATAATAAGTTACCAAAAATGAAAAAGGCAGCTATCCAGCCTCCGGTTTTCGAGAGATCAGCGATAGGCTTGCCGTGGATATTGACGGGCGTGGTGCCAAGTGTAGTATAGCCTCCGGCAAAAGGTGAACTTCTGTTATCGGATTCAACAAAATACATACCAAGCTTCTTACTAGTCTCTATCCCGAAGGGCGGTGTTTCGGCTGAAGCATCCGGGGTCTTGACTTCTTGGATGCCCATAATATATTAACAGTAGTAGATGGATATTTGAAACTTGTGGTTAAGTAAGAGAGTGTGATTATATATGTACATAAACAAGTGAAGTTGAAGTGAATGCGGATCGGAAACGGTTGGTGAGTAAATAATAAGCCAGCATATGTATATCCTAATCAGTGGGAATGTGCTATAAAACAAAGAAAAAGAGTGTGACATAAAACCAATAATGAATGAATGAATGAATACGGGTGAGAGATATCTTGGCTAGTGGATAATTAATGACTGGTGGAAATAGCAGATGGAATGGGGACAGATCTCATTAACTCAACTTCTTTAAGGCATAACTACCGGGTGTTGTGTTGTTTCTATATTCTTTGTTTTCATCTCACTTTGAATGTTGACGTTAGAATCATATCATATCTACTTCTTGTTGATATTTTTAGTTTTAAGGGCAGTATTGTTATTATATTAATGTTGAGGGTCTCTTTAGTAGTTTCTTATGGTTGCTAAAAAAGAAATGGCATTAAACCGAAACTAATCCCATGCGACCAAACTACCAAACATCACTCTCATGTAAGCATTAGAACTATGATCACTAACCTTTTTAATCAAAAGCTATAATGTTGTTTCAATTCATGTGTTTCTAATCTTGAATTTGGTCGGAGTTTGAATGTTGACGTCATAATCATATCTTGTTATGATATTTTTAGCTATGATATATTTAGTCTAAGGGTCATACTGTTATTATGATAATTTTTAATCATATCTTGTTATGATATTTTTAGCTATGATATTATTTGTTTTTTATTATGAAATGTGAATGGATAATTTTGATTAGTTGAATTTGATTGTGGTCCCATCACCCTGAGCCGGTTAAAGCATTAGGCTGAGGGGTGTGGGGGGCGCGAGAGGGGGCGCGAGTGGGGGCGCCAGCCAATAATATTGTGACGTGTGGCAGAGAGAGAAACTTGATAAGATGGGTGTTGGTAGTGGTGCTCGCGCCCCGGGGCGTGGTGTGGAGGGGCGCGAGAGGGGGCGCGAGTGGTTTTTTTTTTATTTTTTTATAAATGTATTAAAAAAACGTATTATTAAAAAAACTCATAAATTATTTAAAAAAACACACATTAATTGGTTGGATGGTTGAAAGCCGGATGGTTGTTGCGACCCCGAATAAAACATCGCTTGGTCCGGTGCCGACCATAAATCCTCGTAACTGTAATCTGAATCTAGGTTTGGGTACCAATTTCCAGCCATGTTTTTAAAAAAAGGTTTGGAAGATGGGGTGATTTTGGGTTTTGGGTGTGGTATGTGATATTGGTATTGGTTTGGGTTTGATATAGGTTGAATATAGAGAAAAAATCGGGTGTTGGTTTGGTTTGATATTGGTTGCAATGTATGTTATTATATAGAGTAAATAAATTTTTTTTTTTTAATAAAAAACGAGCCCAACGGCTCTTTTCACGCATTCCCAGACCTCTTTCACGCTCCCCCCAGCCGCTACCCCACCCGCGCCTGCCTCTTTTTCCGCGCTCGCGCCCCTTTCGCGCCCCTCTCGCGCCTCGGTGGTGTGGTCCTCGCGCCCCGGGGCGCGAGCGTCTCGCCTCTTGCGCCCTTTCTCGCGCTCCGCACCCCTCAGCCTTAGCACCACAAGGAGCTGAATCCTCTTTATGTGATGGTACCGGTGGCGCTATTCCTTGGTGATGTGAAAGTCATGTGGGCCTTAGCGCCTATATTACTCGGTGTACAGACTTCTAAAAAGTACTAGAGACCCTCAACATTATAATAATAACAATTGTACTCTTAAACTAGAAATATCATAACATAATTTTATACGGAATATCTAAAGTGAAAATCAGGCCACACCATGTTCGTGTGAAATTTGACCAGCGTATGATTTGTAAACACATGAGTTACGTTTCGTAGATGAAATGCTAATGAAATATTATTAATTAATTAATACAGTTTGGTTCGTGTGAAATTACTTCTTTTCTTTTCAAAGTAGGGGAACGCTTGGAGACTTAGAAAGTGAAAATGCGTCACTACTTCATGACTACTTAATTTATATATTATTAATATAAACAAAAAATATAAAGAGTCAACACCTATAAGTATTTGATAATTATTTGTTCTTCGGTTTGCAATTCACTTGATAAACTTTTGGTTTTCACTTATTAATAAGAATAGAATACGAACTTTTGTTTCGATTTGAAATGCGAATTTAAATTATACACTTTTTTATATACATACAAAAGGCCTTCTAAGGATTTGAGGCTACTAATTTAAATATTAAGCCTATATTAATTAAGCATTCATAATTCTTCGTCTTCATTTCTATAATTTATAAAACTTATAAGTTTTATATAACCTACCACATCAAATTCTCTATCTTTATTTTTGTTTTTATTTTACTCACAAATATTTATTTTATTATTTTTTCTCTTTCTTAGAAATTCATAATCTTTTTAGAGGTGATGTTGCATCTCTATATTTAGAGTATTGCTATTCACTAAACTATAAAATTTTAGACATTAAGATGGCGATAGAGAAGTTGGTGTAGATGTAAAATATAAAGAATCTTAATATTTTTGAGTCAATGATATGTATAGAGAAACTTAGGGGGTGTTTGAAGTTGCTTATTTTCACCGACTTATAATTTTTTTGAAAAAAGAAGAAGGTGTTTGAGATTACTTTTGATGTGAGAGAGAAAAGTTAATAGATTATACTTTTGTAACTTATTAAAATATTATAAGGATGTAAAATATGGAATCCCAAACACCCTTAATGTCCTAAGAGTAAAGTGTCATTTTAGTTTTTGTGGTTTAGCAAATAATGAGAATTTAGTCCAAAAAGTTTATTTTTTGCATATGGACCCTCTACGTTTCCCAGTTCTTGTCAATTACATCCAAATCACTAACCCCGTTAAATTTTATCGTTAAGTCAGGGGTAGAGATGTCTTTTCACTATTTATTTATTATAATACTTATTTCAGTGAACTGCGATTTTCGTCCTTGTGGTTTGTCCAAATCTGCGGTTTTAGTCCAATAGTTTTAAGTTTGCAATTTTTTCCCTATGGTTTCATTTCACTTGCAATTAAACTCGAATTCCCTAATCTCGTTAAATTTGGTTGTTAAACCCATCAGTGTGCCCTTCACGTGAGGGGCAATTTTGTTCCTTCTTTTTCCCATTTTTCCCCAAATACACTCCAGCCCCTCACGTGAGGGGGTTGCGAATTAGGGTTGTGGTTTATTTGAAGAGAAAAAAGACAATTTTGATCGTCACATGAGAGGCATGCAAATGGGTTAACGACAAGACTTAACAAGGTTAATAAATTCGGGTTTAATTGCAAGTGAAATGAAACCATAAGAAAGAAAATTGCAAATTTGAAACTACTGGACTAAACCTGCAGATTTTGACAAACCAAAGGGACGAAAACCGCTGTTTACTTAAATAAGTATTATAATAAAGAAAGAGTGAAAAGACATGTCTACCCCTGACTTAACGATAAAATTTAACGGGGTTAGTGATTTGGATGTAATTGGCAAGAACTGAGAAACGTGGAGGGTCCATATGCAAAAATTAAACTTTTTGGACTAAATTCGCATTATTTGCCAAATCATAAGGACTAAAATGGCACTTTACTCATGTCCTAAATTGATAAATCGCCTAATTTTGGATATCTTGGACGTTTTATTGACTTATTAGTTTAGATAACATTTTTTCTATTTCATGTTTATTGTAATTTTGAAGCATAAAGTTCTTTTTATTGCAAACCCCAGAGCACATAAGATAATACACTGTTAATTGTTTCTTTTTATTTAACTTGATTTTTACTAGACAATTTTTAAGAATTTTCCAAATGCTTTTTTCTTTTAACAACTTTAACTCTCCTTTTACTAAATTTGAATAAAAAACAAACAAACCTAGCCCATTTTTGCATATTATGACTTGGGTTTTCTTTTTCACTTGTTATATCAAGTGCACCGAATTTGAACATTTATATTAGCGTACTTACACATAAGTTCAATCTCTTTTATAGTTCCTAAATCGTTAAAACTAAGTATAGATAACATTACATTTATTCAAAATATATAAGACACGTGTTTATAACCTAGTTATATAATATATTAAAACAAAAACGGATCTACTGACTATGCTACTTTTGATTTTTTTTATTACTTTATTTTTTGTTTTTATTCTTTTTTAATTAAATTACAATTTAACTAACCAATTAAACGAACACGTTATATTTTTCAGTTGTTATCTTTCGTTTGGTACCCGTGGGTGTTTTTGGATGTTACATAATAAAAAATAAAATATATAAAAAAAATCAACATATTTTACCCCCTTTTGGCAATATTATGACTATATTTTTGGGTAATCTTTTTCGTTTGCGATAGCGAGTACATCAAAACCAAGAAACTTTACACCACCACAACGCACACATTTTATCTCGCTAGTTAGCATAAATTAGACAAACACAAACCATCATGTTTGAGACTTTAAAATACTTCTCTCAAAAAAACAACCTTCAAATAGGAAAAATTACAAGAATAGACAAGTTTGACCCATAATTTATCAAAATAGACATGTCTATTTAGCCTACATCTCTTCAATCATTGATTTTTTAACCAATAAAAAACTGACACGTCATGTCTATTTAGCCTACATCTCTTCAATCATTGATTTTTTAACCAATAAACAACTGACACGTCACCGAAGCCGGCTAAGGCGGCTAAGCCTTAGCCTCCACTTTATGGGCACGGAATTTTATAAAAAGTAAACGGGTCCCACCTTTAATCAATAAAAATTCGACACATGTCAAAGGCGGCTAAACTTAGCCTACATCTATGGTTATTTAGCCGGCATCTTTGACTCTTAGCCGGCTTCGGGATACGTGTCTATTTAGTTAACCGGCTAAATAACCATAGAAGTAGGCTAAGTTTAGCCGCATTTGACACGTGTCGAATTTTTATTGGTTAAAGGTGGGACCCGCTTACTTTTTATAAAATTTCATGCCCATAAAGTGGAGGCTATGGCTTAGCCGCCTTAGCCGGCTTCGATGACGTGTCAGTTGTTTATTGGTTAAAAAACCAATGATTGGAGAGCTGTAGGTTAAATAAACATGTTTATTTTGGTAAATTATAGGTCAAACTTGTCTATTCTTGTAATTTTCGCCTTCAAATATCATGTTTAGGCAGACCAAAGCTGTCTGTACAAGGTACATGTAGATCCGTATGGTCAAGCTTTTACTTGTCAGAATGCATGTGAAACATAAAGGAATCAAAACCTAGGATGATTACATTACATCGTACGTACTTGTGGACCAAACTGCATGTGAATGCCTACAATTAAGAAAATGAAATACAAATTAACAGATTCAAAATTTAGAAAATTTTCCCACAAGTCATTTTGTTTTTAACCTTACATTACATACAATACATGTAAGGCGAGGTAAGGTAAGGTGTTAGCGCTTCACAAAAAGGTCATTGAAAATCCTTTGTGGAACCTGAGGAGGAATTTGAAGACGCCTCCGCATGATCTTCCTCGTTACGGTTCTTGTTCGCTCTTGATCTAACATTTACACCCATTGGAAACGGGACCTACACAACATGATTCATTTAATTATGTCAAACCGACTGACCTCCAACTATATGTACGTAATGTAATATCATATGAGACGATACAAACCTGGTCACCTGCATTTGGACCGTCGGTATGAAAAAGGATGGGGCGGCACCGCTTATCCTCGTTCATCAAACTTGAATTCTGAAAGTGGGCAATCAGCGCAGCTTTTCCCTGTATGCGAGCATACGCAATCGATGCCACCTTTTCACTGTTGAACTTCTCCCACTTCTTCCCATTAAATGCCTGTAGTAAATTCATTTAAGAATTACGACCGGACACTGCAACATACCCTAACAAAGCATTACCTGATAGAATGGAACAATAAGCGGAGACTCAGTCATGTTGATAAATGCATAGCCCACGTTACATTTGTTCTGCCAACAAAAAAAATATATACATCACTGTTAGTGTCCAGTTGCATTTGCATAATTAAATCAAATGCAGGAAAATCACTAGCCTTGAAATCTATGGGCAAGTAGATAAAATCATATGTTCCACGGTGGCGTTCATCAATTGCAGCCAGCAGCATCTTAGAAGTGTACCTGCGGTTTCCACCGTCTATCATCTTAGAGTATGTTTAAATATAAGAATTAAAAATAACAGATTCTATGTTAAGCATACTTGTTAGGGATGTTCTTGATCATCAAAGTGGTTCTTCTGTCTTCCCCTCGCATTATACAATCCAGATCAAGTTCAAATTGTTTCTTGTTGTCAGCTTGGCTTTCATTTCTACGGCTTCTAGTGCGGTCACTTGGAAACATTACACTATTCTGATGATGCGTAACACTTTTAGATGGAACTGGCAACTCCATACGAGGAGGAACGATATTATGAGAAACAAAATCCAGAGGGACCCTCATATTCCCGAGAGAACCTGGATGAAAAACTGATGATGTCTCAAGGGATTCATAAGAGTTCCGTCTATCCCAGATAGACTGATTGACTGATGGCGCTGACCCCACATGGTGGTTGTTAATTTGCATAAAAGCGTTGGCCATATGAGACGACGGTGCTCTATGAGCATTGCCAATTCCATTCATCAAGGACGGAGAACCGGGCCATATCATATTATGAGGTTGCTGAGAAGGATTCCACATGTAATGATGAGTCGCAGCTGGGGAACAATTTGCATTTCCAAACACTGAAAGACACGGGTTCAGTAAACGATAACAAATTACCATGTACAATGTGATTAAAAGTTAAAAGTTAAAACACCCCTTACCATTGTCATTAACCGAGCCACCAATTCTGTTAAACTGCCTATTTCCCAGCCTTTCAGACATTCTTCCATTGAAACCTGCAGCCATTGAGCTAGGAGAATTGCATTGAATACTAAAAGTGTTGGTTAAGCCATTTGGAAGCGAATGAGGGTGGTAATTTGGGAAATCATATTTCTGTTGGTTCAGTAAACCGCCACCTGATTCCACCCCAATAAAACTGTTGGATACACCAGCTGGTATGCCCACGTGACCACCAACTCGAACATTAGAAACAATGCCTTCATTATAATCTTTGTCTGAAGGCTTATCCTAACAAACAACAGAGCCAATAGCACTTATCAGATAATGAGGAAAGAAAAAGATTATGCATAATGACAAAATTGGTTTTAAAAACCAATCATGAGTATTTTTACATGTCCTAAGATCTCATAAATACAATATGAAAAAATGAGAGAAATAAACAACCTTTGGAATTGAATAATGAATATCAAGCTTTGTATGTCCCAAAAGTTTGTTCTGAAGAGCTTGCATAGCGCGTCTGCTTGCTCTTATATCATAGTATGATATCATCACGAACCCGAGATGCTTGCAGGCTGTGTACAGAGTCTGAATCTCCCCATATTGCTGCATAATTATTGTTTCCATTACAACATTGTTAACTTAACTCCCTATTAAAAGGTTATAAATAATCAAGAGAAAGACACATACCTCAAACAAGCTTCTTAACTCGGAATCGTCCATGTTGCTACTAACATTTCTGACAAAAAGTGTTCTTGACGGGTCTTCCAATGAAGTTTCGTAATTTCTTTCGTCGTCTCCCAACTCCATCCCCCCGACGCTGCTGAAAAAATCCAATTCTTCGACATCATCAGCACCGCTGCCTGGTTGTAGAAGCCCATCTGTCACTCCGGATAATAAATCGTCATCGTCTGGAAGGAGATTCCCAATAGTTTGAGCCTCAATCTGTTCAAGTGATTCAAATGGTTCTTCTTCTGCCGCTGCTGCATACCGAGAGGCGCCAACAGAATGACCATACATGCTGCTGTTGTTATTTTCTGCAGATACTCTCACTGCACGCACAATCCACCAACTTTAGTAACAAAAAATACATAGATACATACAATTAATATTGAGTTAAGAAAAAGGAAAGGCCTTACATTTAGTAGTAAAAAGATCAGATAATGAACTTGAAAAGAGGCCATTCTCATAGTGGGCCGACTTATGATTCATACCCAAATTTGGTCTGTTATTATTAGTATTATTATTCAGAGGATAGCCAAGTGTTCTCCCGGTGGTAATTTGGTTTAAGTAAAGACTAGAGGCATCAAACTGTTGTCGCTGCTTTCGGATCAATGAACCGTCACCAGCTGCTGCTGCATTCCCATCTTTTACACCTGAAGCAAGCAACAATATGAATTTGAATTGATGTTTATGTTTATGTTTATGTTTAAAGTCAGATATAAAATTTTGAAAAGGCAAGGCATACCATCTGTGTTCCAGAAGCCAATCTGTTCGGATAAGAACGAAGATCCATCCGTGAGTTCAGAAGGCATGTCTCCTTTTTATTCCTTACAATTCAATTCACTTGGGAGATACTGTTTCAATCACCGACCGGGCTTAAATTTTTGTTCGGAAATAAAATCTAATTAATTATTTAAAAAATATGGAAGCTGATCTAATTGTGTTGAGCTAAGAAATCAAGTAATAGCATTAAAAAGTAATCGGGTTCTAACTTTACTAGACGCCAAAGTTAACATTTTATCTCCTAAAATTATTTTTTTTTAGAAGGAGCAACAAAGAAAATTTGTATAACCACCAAAGAGAGAATAGAAACAAGACAATTTTATAAAGTAGTTACAAGTTAAAAGACCTCCAATGATATCCCCTGAAATGATGAATTATTATAGAATATTGTTGTTTGTAACAGATCCTAAATTGATGTTCTAGGGGTGATAAATTGTGTTGATCTGAGTAACAATTGGATGGATCAAGAAAGAAAGAAAGAGAAAAGCAGTGACCTTGAAGAGCATGAGATGGAAGAGGTAGGAATCATGAGGAGCTTAAAAAGATGGAATGAATTATGGCATAAGCCAAGGTAAACCACACAAGGGGGGATCTAGGTTTTGGCGTGCCTTCTTTGTTCTAGTTGTTTGTTTCCTGCAATGCACGTTACCCACAACAATCAATCAATCAACTAAAACTAATAATAATAATATTCAATTCAATTCAATTCAATTTATATGATAGATCAACTCACAAGAAACCCAAGCTTGCTTCTTCAATTTAAACCACCAACCAACCAGATTCCATTCCCAGAGAAAGAATAATAAGTAGCAGCAGAAACACAAACAGAAAAGAAGAAAGAATAATATAAAAATAAAATATTACTCCATTATTGATTGAAAAAGTTGTTAATAAAATTGAAGGAAACTAAAAAATTAAGATGATGAAGATTAAATATTTAAGTACAACAAGAAGAAGAAGAAGAAGCCAGATATATGAATAAGCTAGATCAGATAAGATAGACAGATGATCATATCATGTCATGTCTCTTGTGTTAAGAGAGAGAGAGATTGGGTTGCCGTTTGTTATTACACCTTAACGCCGTTACACACAACGTTTTCTTAGCTTCGGTAATTGGATTATTATTATTATTATTATTATTATTATTATTATTATTATTATTTACATCTTTAACTCTACAACTCAACTCAAGTCAACACTGGTTGCTTCTGCTTCTTCAAACTCATTGTACTTGGCATTATGCGATCTTCACCTAACTAGACTCATCCAACTGGACCACATTCTAAAAAAAAAAAAATTTATTAATTTCAACTATCATCTTTTAAGCTACGCACGCACAAGACATACGTTTTCGTTTGGTTGCCAATGTTTGTTGGTTTTTTCTTCACTAGCTACTCCACCTCCTTTCCTTTTTTTGGTTTTACGGACGTCCCGTTCCAATTGCGTTTCTGGTTGGCCTAACCCATAAACCAGCATCGAGTTGTTCGGGGCGAGAAAATTGGCACACGCCCCGCCCCATATTGGTTGTCGGGAAAAGTAAACGGAAAGTTTATGTTTGGAGTTGTTAGAAAGGATTGGAAGTTAAAATGTTGTTGTGGGAAGTTGTTTGGGTCGGGAAAACCGAGGGGGTAGTTTAGGCGAGGTCGGTTTGGTGCGTTAGAAGAGTTCGTTTGTTGGTTTGGTAGACGAGAAAATTGAGAAAAACCGCTAGGTGGGTTGTTCGGATTCATTTTCTAAGGTGTGTTGGAGTTTTTTTAAGAGAGTTTGGAGAGTGTTTTGGGTTGAAAGAGTATGATTTTTTTTGTTTTGAAGATTGGTATTTATATTGTTATATGTTTAACTATTTTTCTTTTTTAAATTGTCATTGGGTGGTAACGGCTATGTGAATAAAAAATTAATAAAAGTCAGGTGGGCTCACATATTTGGCCGAGAAATATTTCTCGGTCACTTCTCAAAAGAAGGGGGCGGTGTTCCTCCCCATTATCCCCCCCCCCCTCTCTCGTCCCTCTTCTCGTCCACTACAGGTGGTATAACAAGATTATCAACCGATCACATTATAAATTTCCAAACATTTCATTTAATTTTCAATTTCAAATCCAATTCAAATTCCACTTCCTTGAAAATGGGTTGTAAATAATAGATTAGTTACATATATTACATGCTTCTGCTCTATAATGTCAATAATAAGGTTTTTGAGTCGTAAATCACTTGTAAGATGCATTGTAACGATTTCTTATGGCCATAAACGAATTTGGTTATGGCTGTGAAGAATGCCCATTTAAGTAGAAAGCTTAAAGACTTTTTATTTATACTAGTCATTGTTTATGAACATGATTCAGCTATGATGAAAATAATCTAAAGAGATTGGGTTAGTACGCTCATTATGTATTAGTGTACTTATACATAAGTTCAATCATATCTTAACACAAAATATTATTTTATAGTTACTAAATCGTTTCAACTAAAAATATAATATAATATATTACATTTATTCAACCCACGTCAGACACGAGTTTCTAATCTAATTATATAGTATATTAAACAAAATCAGATCTACATACTAAGCTACTTAAGATTTTTTTGAATTACCTCCTTTTCTTTTTTGTTCTCAATTAATTAACTCACAATTAAACTAACCAATTAAGCGATTTTGAATGTTACATGATAAAAAAAACCACGTTTCGACACCCTTTCGGTAATATTACCAAAATTTAACTGCAGGTGGCTACAAAAGAAAATGCAATACACAACAGATCCAAAATTTAGAAAATTTTCCAACAAGTCATTTTGTTTTTAACCTTACATACAATACATGTAAGGTAAAGGTAAGGTAAGGTAAGGTGTTAGCACTCAACAAAAAGGTCATTGAAAATCCTTTGTGGAGCCTGAGGAGGAATTCGAAGACGCCTCCGCCTGATCTTCCTCGTTACGGTTCTTGTTCGCTCTTGATCTAACATTTACACCCATTGGAAACGGGACCTACACAACATGATGATTCATTTAATTATGTCAAACAGACCAATTATACGTAATGTAATGTAATATCATATGAGACGATACAAACCTGGTCACCTGCATTTGGACCATCGGTATGAAAAAGGATGGGGCGGCACCGCTTATCTTCGTTCATCAAACTTGAATTCTGAAAATGGGCAATCAGCGCAGCTTTTCCCTGTATGCGAGCATATGCAATCGATGCCACCTTTTCACTGTTGAACTTCTCCCACTTCTTCCCATTAAATGCCTGCAGTAAATTCATTTAAGAATTACCACCGGACACTGCAATACCCTTTAACAAAGCATTACCTGATAGAATGGAACAATAAGTGGAGGCTCAGTCATGTTGATAAATGCATAGCCCACGTTACATTTGTTCTGCCAACAAAAAAAAATATACATCACTGTTAGTGTCCAGTTGCATTTGCATAGCATTAAACGCAGGAAAATCACTAGCCTTGAAATCTATGGGCAAGTAGATAAAATCATATGTTCCACGATGGCGTTCATCAATTGCAGCCAGCAGCATCTTAGAAGTATACCTGCAGTTTCCACCATCTAACATTTTAGAGTATGTTTAAATATAAGAATTAAAATCAGTGTTGTAAAAATCGGTCAAAATCAGTCCTAAGCGGTCAAAATCGGTCCTAGTTGGATAAAATCGGTCCAAATCTCCCAACTCAGCGTCAGTCAAAATCAGTCCTAGGAGGATAAAATTAGTCCAAATTGCCCAACTCACCCCAATATGCCCAGTAGCTTTTTTATTGAAATTCGGCACAACAAAGTCAGCCCAAATACACTTTTTAACTTAGATGACTGACCAGAAACTTTTAAGTACTTGATTTGCTATGTTAAAGACTTAAAGGTTAAATGTTTGAACTTTGAACTACTTTAAAGTATTATATTATATTGATGTGTATATAACTAAACATTATATACATATGTATATATATACATACATACATATGTATATATATCGTATAGAGGCAGGATCAAGATAAGCAATATTTTTAATTTCCTTTTAAATAACATTTTTATTTTTTTTGTTCTTTCATCCTTCTTATATGTTGTTACTCTCCACCCAAAAAAATCTAAAAAAACGATGTGGTGCATATATGCAATAGTGTTGTATTGCATATGTGCAATAGTTTGCAATACAACACTAATGCACACATGCAATACATACAATTACATATATGCAATACAACACTATTGCATACATGCACTACTTTTAAACAATATCAACATACAAGAAAGAGGAAAGAAAAAAAAATATAAAATATTTAATTATTAATTCTCCTTTTAAGAGGAGTTCTCTCTTGATCCCACCCCTATATATATATATATATATATATATATATAAAAGTTGCATATAAAAATTCCAATTGGATTAATCCTGGGCGGGTACCCGACAGCCCGGCTAGCGCCTAGCGAATTCTGCAACACTGATATAAATATAAGATCATAGGTTAAGCATACTTGTTAGGGATGTTCTTGATCATTAGAGTGGTTCTTCTGTCTTCCCCTCGCATTATACGGTCCAGGTCAAGTTCAAATTGTTTCTTGTTGTCAGCTTGGTTTTCATTTCTACGGTTTCTAGCACGGTCACTTGGAGAATCAAACGAACTTGCCATCATTTGCCCTCCTCTACTAGGAAACATTACACTATTCTGATGATGAGTAACACTTTTAGATGGAACTGGCAACTCCATACGAGGAGGAACGATATTATGAGAAACAAAGTCCAGAGGGACCCTCATATTCCCGAGAGAACCTGGATGAAAAACTGATGATGTCTCAAGGGATTCATAAGAGTGCCGTCTATCCCAGATAGACGGATTGACGGATGGCGCCGACCCCACATGGTGGTTGTTAATGTGCATAAAAGCGTTGGCCATATGAGACGACGGTGCTCTATGAGCATTGCCAATTCCATTCATCAAGGACGGTGAATTGGGCCATATCATATTATGAGGTTGCTGAGAAGGATTCCACATGTAATGATGAGTGGCGGCAGGGGAACAATTTGCATTTCCAAACACTGAAAGACACGGACAGGTTCAATTAACGATAATGAATTAACATGTACAATGAGGTCATAAGTTAAAACACCCCTTACCATTGTCATTAACCGAGCCACCAATTCTGTTAAACTGCCTATTTCCCAGCCTCTCATGCATTCTTCCGTCGAAACCTGCAGCCAATGAGCTAGGAGAATTGCATTGAATACTAAAACCGTTGGTTAAGCCATCTGGAAGTGAATGAGGGTGGTAACTTGGCTTGCTCCTGAAATCATATTTCTGTTGGTTCGGTAAACCACCAGTTTCCACCCCAATAAAACCGTTTGATACACCAGCTGGGATGCCCACATGACCGCCAACTCGAACATTAGAAACAATGCCTTCGAACCCTACCTATAATGACAACATTGGAATTTAAAAATCAGTCACGAGTATTTTTACATGTCCTATGATCATACAAATACAAATCGGGGAAAAAGAGAGAGAAAAGAGCAACCTTTGGAATTGAATAATGGACATCAAGCTTTGTATGCCCCAAGAGCATGTTCTGAAGAGCTTGCATAGCGCGCCTGCTTGCTCTTATATCATAGTATGATACCATCACAAACCCAAGATGCTTGCAGGATGTGTATAGATTCTGAATCTCCCCATATTGCTGCATTATTATTATTATTATTATTATTATTATTATTATTATTATTATTATTATTATTATTATTATTATTTGATCATTGCTGCCAACACCATTAAAAATTAAAAAAAATCAAGAGAAAGAAACATACCTCAAACAAGCTTCGTAACTCGGAATCCTCGATGTTGCTACTAATATTTCTGACAAAAAGTGTTCTTGACGGTTCTTCCAATCTTTCATCGTCTCCCAACTCCATCCCCCCGACACTGTTAAAAATATCCAATTCTTCGAGATCATCAGTACCGCTGCCTGGTTGTAGAAGTCCATCTGTGACTCCGGATAATAAATCATCATCGTCTGGAAGGAGATTCCCGATAGTCTGGGCCTCAATCTCTTGAAGGGATTCAAATTGTTCCTCTTCTGCTGCATACCGAGAGGCACCAACAGAATGACCATAGATGCTGTTGTTGTTATTTTCTGCTGAAACTCTCACTGCACATACAATCTGCCAACTTTAGAAACAAAAACATACAATTAATATTGAGTTAAGAAAAAGGAAAGGCCTTACATTTATTAGTGAAAAGATCAGATAATGAACTTGAAAAGAGGCCGTTCTCATAGTTATGATCGATACCACCCATATTCGGTCTATTCAGAGGATGGGCGCCAACGGTGGTAATTTGGTTGAAGTAAGTATTGGGGACGAGATCAAACCGGTCTCTCTTTCTAGTCAATGAAGCGTCACCAGCTGCTGCATTCCCATCTTTTACACCTGAAGCAAGCAACAATATGAATTTGAATTGATGTTTATGTTTAAAGTGAGATAATAAAGTTTAAAGTGAGGCATACATACCAAGATGATGATGAGCAGCAGCATCTGTGTTCCAAAAGGCAACTTGTTGAGATAAGAATGAGGAAGATCCATCATCCATACGTTCAGAAGGCATATCTTACAATTCAATTGACTTTATTTATCACTTGATAGATAAATAGATGGATACTGTTTGAATCAAATTAATAATGAATTATTAAAAACAAGAAAAAAAAAAAAAAAAGGAAGGTGATATGAATAGTAAAGGGAGGCGATGTATCTAATATAACAAGTACAATTGTGTCGTGTTGTTGAGCATAACATAACAATCGGTGGAGCATTATTATTTAATCATACAGAGTTGATCTGAAATATGCCGATCCCCTCAAAATTGAATTGAATTGAATAATATGTATGGTAATTAAACAATCGGATGGATCAAGAAAGAGAAAAGCAGTTACCTTTAAGAGTTAAACAGCATGAGATTGATAGATAGATGAGGTAACAAAGAATCAGGAGCTTAAAAAGATGAAGAATTGGAATGAATTATGGCAAAAGGTAAACAAGGGATCTGGGTGTTTATTTGGCGTGCCTTTAATGTCTTGCTCTTTTTTCTTATTCTGCTGCTTGTAGTTGTAGCTATGTGTTTCCAACATTGCACGTTAACCACCCCATCAATCAATATTCAATATTCAATATTCAATTCTCATATCACAACAAAGCCTTGATCTTGATCCGTTTTATGTTAGCAGGAAGGATGATAGAAGTTTAACTACAACCCAGATAGATCTTGAGACAAAGAGAGATTGGGTTGCCGTTAGTAGTTATTACATCCTACGCCGTTTTCTTAGCTTCACTATATTTACTCTTTTACCTTTAACCCCTAACCTAAACTACTTTACTTATTCAACTCAAGTCAGATCAGCTCAACACTACTTCTAGTTTCAACCCATGGTGATGAATCCCACATTCACAATTTATAATAATAATAATAATAATAATATTATGTGGTAATTGAAATTTTGAAATTATAAGATGTTATACAAGGTTGTAATGTGCTTATGTATTTAGTTGCAACTTCAATACTGATAGTTGTTATATGTCGCTAAGTTACTCGGTGTTAATATTGATTACCGAATTACAAAGTTGTACGTTAAAAACAACCACACGTGAAGTGAATGATTGGATGGAAGTTATAAGTTGTTCATAACACCCATTAGGTTAAAACTCGCCGGCCACTATAAACCTAACGTCATATTTGAACTTGATGAACAACTACCCACCTACTATATCGGTATTGAATTAGGGCTACCCAACTCATACTAAATAAGAAACAACTTTAGTAAAGAATTAGGAAATTAAAATCTAATAATGTAACTAAAGATACGTGAAATCTGAATTCAAATTTCCTTTTAACGATACGTGTCGTCAAGTAGATTCCAATAGAACTATTGATTCGGGTGGTCGGCATAAGTTGTTATCAGATTATTAGTTGTTATCTTTTTCTCAAAAGTAAAAATGATATAATTTATTTCACTTTTCACTAAAAAGACAATCAAGTCTGTCTAAACTTAAATATGGGACCAAAAGAAGTGGCAAATTAAAGCCAATGGGCTGTTGTGTAACCTACACAATATTTTAGCCTGGATATCATACGTTGACTTAGTCAACAAAATGCCCTTATAAATTATAATTTGCTTTTCCTTTTTTATGTAATTTCTTTTTAATCCTTGTTATTCACTTTTGTTTATGAGACATGAACTTAGGGGCTGTTTGGTTCATTCAGATCTGAATGAGTCAGGTCTGAATGAGCCTCTGTTCTATTCAGCAACAACAACAAGTCTGAATGATTCAGACATAATTTTAACCATTAAGATGTTTTTCTGTTTATAACCAAACAGTCTGAAGTTTGAATGAATCAGATGTAAACAAACAGCCCCTTAATATCTATTACTTTCAAATTCTATATGTTTAAAAGTTTTGTCTTTATCTATTGATCACACTGGTTTTTATTTTTATTTGATTCTTTTACAAAATCTATAAAAAAAGTAATTCAAAATTTGACTTTGTTGGAAATACTAAAGCTTGAAAGCCCTTTTATCGTTATCATTAGAAAAAAAATGAGCCTTAAAAAAGTTTACAATCAGCTTGGCTCATTTAGACCCTTTATATGAACGAGCATCACACTTCCGCTGTACACGACTATGTACTTTTATCCTTTCGTTCTATGAAAACATCAAATTATATGTTACTATGAATATGTTTTCTTAATCTAAGTCCTTATTTCAAATTTCATTTCATAATTTTGCTGCTTGTGTAAATATTTAGTGTTGTTGATGAAAATAAATGAATGTTATGATTATTATTAAGGAAAATTTCCTAAATGTCTCCTCTGTAGATAGATTTCAAAAACATCTATTCAAAATTCAAATTTCTTATTTGTCCTCTTACTAACTCGTTGTTGTCACTACGTTAAATGTTCAAAACGACATATTTCTAAACCCGTCGCCTCCCCACCATGTTAGCTCAAAACTCGTCGCCTCCTAGCCATGTAAGCTCAAGACTCGTTGACACAATCTATTGATTCCGGCCACATTCGTGTCAACTCGCAGCTGCCACATGCGTGTTTTTGTTTGCTGCAAGTTTTTTTTGTCCGTCGATTTCGAACGTATGCTATTACTTCTTGCAAACGTGTAATTCGTCGCATTTTTTATTTAAATATGCCAGTTTTCGTATTTTTGGTGTGTGTGTGTGTGTGTATATGCATTACCTTCGGTTTCATAACCCGATACCTACCGAATCCCTGTTGCTTTACCATCACAACACGAAACACCGTTGATTCCGATTGATTTTACCTTAATATTTAAAAGCAAAAACACTAGTCTAGCGTAACGCAACGCGCGCAGGTAAAACACATAGTTATGATTATCATTAAGAAAGTGACCTTTAAAAATATGGAAATGAAGGTGTGAGACTTGAGCGGTCGGGTGCCCTTTTGGAGATAAGACTAACCCCATTCCTGTCCCTATCCCAATCCACATCTTCTTTTTTAATTTTTTTTCTTTTAATTTAATTATTATTCACATTATTATTAATTATCTTTTTTTTAAATAAAAGAAAAATAATAATAACAGAAAAGTGATTAAGTGGAGATGAACAAAAGTCATTAGCACTGACTAACTACCCCCACCAAATCAAAATCAATATCAATAACCAACCCTTACTTCCTCTGTCTGTCAGTCAACGGAACGCCGTTACACGGTAACCGTTAATACCGACTCACGTGACACTTGAGTCGATGGCTCTTGAGCGAGGAGGAGGACTCACTCTCTCCTCACCCGCCCCCGTCCCCGTGATAGCCGACGAAGACCTCGCCAAGGCCCCTCGGCTACCACGCTGGACGAGGCAAGAGCTTCTTGTCCTCATCCAGGGCAAGAAGGTCGCCGAGAACCGCGTCCGCAGAGGCAGGACTGCGGTTCTCGCCTTCGGGTCATCCCAAGTGGAGCCCAAGTGGTCCTCGGTTTCCTCGTACTGTAAACGTCACGGGGTAAACCGAGGACCAGTCCAGTGCAGGAAACGCTGGAGTAACCTCGCCGGGGACTTTAAGAAGATTAAGGAATGGGAGTCTCAGATCAAAGAAGAAGCCGAGTCGTTCTGGGTCATGAGGAATGATTTGAGGAGGGAGCGGAAGCTCCCCGGGTTTTTCGATAGGGAGGTGTATGATATTTTGGATGGGGGAGGAGCCGTGCCGGACGGGGACAAGGATAACTCGTTGAACTTGTCGTTGGCCCCGTCAACGGCCGAGGAGGAGGAAGAGGATAAAGCTAAAATGGAGGAGATTAATGAAGTTGTATTTGATAGTGGAAGGACCGCGGCTGCGGATGAAGGTTTGTTTTCGGATGGTAATCCAGAGAAAGTCGCTCCGGCTCCTATTCCAATATCAGGTGAGGCTGTAGAGCTACTTAGTCGTGTCTGGCAGGTCATGAGTAACATTAGTATAATAGTATAATACTAATGTTATGAATGTAATTTTTAAACGACTTGGTTTTGCTATTTAAAAAGGTTTAGCAGCACAACTTGATGTAAACCGTATTATATTATTTATTTGCTAATCGCGAATTGTTGTTTTGCAGCAACACAGTATGATCCGCCTCCAGCTGCAGCAGGTAAAGAATCTAATAATAATAATAATAATAATAATAATGTTTATCCACGCGTTACTTGAGATTGATGTTTTTGAATATTGATGCAGATAAAGAGAGTAGTCCCGGGCCCAAAACTTACCAAGAGAGGGAGAGGAAGAGGAAGCGTCTGGAAGACGCAGAAGTAGAAGAAACATCGTTACAGAAACAGTTGATTGAAGCGATGGAAAGGAACGGCAGGTTACTAAGCTCGCAGCTTGAGATTCAGAACACAAACTCGCAGTTGGACCGGGAACAACGAAGAGATCATGCAAGTAGTCTTTTTGGTGTGCTTAATAAGCTTGCAGATGCAATGGCCAGGATTGCAGATAAGTTGTAGTCTTTGGTTTGGTTATGTTCTTGTGCATATAATTGGCCCCATTCCCATGTGGATAATATTTCTCTTTTATATTTTGATTTGATTGCTTATAGCGGCAGGCAGGCAGGCAGGAGGTATAGGTGGGTGTTTATAAACACAATAATGTTATGACTTTGCATCGATCATTATTATTATATATAGTTGAGGCTTTCATTCCTGCTTTACTTTGCTTGCCATAAACACTTGGCTCTTTTGAATTATCATATATGCTTATGTTGATTGTTCTGAAACCTGGTTTTGGTACATACCGCATCTACGTGTGACTCGTCTTCTTGCCTCTGCAGCAATGCTGATAGTAGAGCCTGCTCGAGTAGATGACTTGCCGCATCACTTTCGTTATTCACTGATTTCGGTAATAACTACTAGATGATTTCTGCTCCAACCAAAAAGTTTTTACTTCTTAAGTTGGTTGTGTGACTAAATTTAGTAACATATAAAGATATCCGGTTCTATAGATCACCCCTAGAGTTCCAACGGTCGTCACGCGTCCCTAACATCTATGCGCCACCGCCGTCACGAGGCAGCCAACGCTGTATAACTCTAAAAGATGACGATAAACAATGAGATTTTATATTAATACAAATGACAAATTAATGTACAAATGAACCAACCAACGCCAAAAGTTTTGTTTCTAAAAGAAATGAAACTCAATGTAGATTGTTACTCTACACTTTTACATGCGATATTATTTATTTTTCTACATACGATATTATTTAGTTAAACTATAGTTATTATGATCTTATTTAATGTTCTCAATAGATATATCTGTCTAAAAACATATTATTTTCTATGATACTCGAGCATGTCCCTACTTGTCCGTGTGACCACCAATCACGCCATGACTAGAGTTCCAACTTGTCATCACGCGGTCCCACCATCTCTAAACCATCACCATTGTGAGTCAGTCGACTTTGTGAAGATCGTTGATCTTATTGATTCATTGTGAACCAAGCCCGCGGGAATTTGTACGCACCGCTGATAACTTCTTGGTTGACTCAAGAATTAGTTGAAACAAATTTTGATTCGGACTATGAAATCAATATATTTGAATTCCAACACATTATAAACATCATTTATGATGTTTCTACACTCTTAAAACCAAGTGAATACAATTTATACTCAAAAGTTAAGTTTTTGATCGCAAGCCCATTAAGAACTCAAGTCACTTTATAGTTGAAAATTGAAATCAATTGGCACTTGGGTTTTATTTACATTTTCAACCCAAAATTGACATCTTTTGGCATTTTAGTCCACCTTTCATAACAAATTATAAGTTGGAATATGGCAATATGTCACAATTGGGGATTTATCATTACAATACGAAAGCAGTGTTTTACAAATCTATAGAAAAATTAAAAGAGGTTGGAAGGGTATTTATCATTATAATTAATAAGAAGGATTAAGAATTATACAAAAGGAATAATATACAGCGGTAACGTGTCGGTTAGTGTGGAAGTCGCGAAATGATTTAATATTCAATAAGAAGCATCTCTCGATTATGAAGTTGGTTAATGATATCAAGGCTACCTCTTTCCATTGAATGAGTCATCGAAACAAAAGTACGAGCTTGAACCGGAAGAATTGGTGTCGTTTTAATTCCATGTAATTTCTTTGTAATGTCGTTCTTTCGGTTTCTATCTTTTTCTGTAATGTATCATGTTGTTGAGCTCTTGTTTTTTGCTTGAGTTCCTCTTTTAGTTTTTTATATGATTTCCCCTTTCAAAAAGAAAAGAAAATGATAGAAAATAAAATGCTGTGCTTAGATCTTACCTTTTTGATGTATTATTAGACACATATAAATTACTTTCATAAAAATAAATGTTTGTTTAGTGCATATATGTAGAGTAGAGTAGAGGTGGATAGGCAACACATTCCCATGGCGGTCCTTATCTGTCTCTTCTTTTTCACCTCTCTTTTGTCAATTCTCATCATTACCAACCTTTTCTTTTTCTTTTTCTTTTTTCTTAAAATAACTAATAATTAGGTAATCAACTAATGATGTTGCTCACTCAGCCTTTGCAGCTTTAATCACCTCCCCCCATTACCACATTTTGTGAAATTATAAATTAAAGTAAAAATTACAAGTCTTAATATTACCCACCACATTTGTCTAGTGGATTTGATGGATAATTAATTTTGCTTGCTTTGCATAGATAAGAAAGAAAATAAAGAATGGTCTTATGGCTAATGATAGTTTGTAAATATCTAAAATAAATAGCTAATAAAAATATTGGACCAAGTAATTATTAAATTCGATAGGTTGAGGTAAAACAAGTAGTGGTTGTAATTTTCTCCGGAGCTAATCGGTAAAAGAAAGTGGGCCTCTATTGTACACTTTTAGCCCACTTCTTTTTTTCAAATTTCACATAATATTGTATTAAATAAAATAAATTCTTTTGTCCAGCTATAGTTGTTCTATTTAGTGGTGTTCTATCAGATTGGATAACGGATTATTCGGGTTATTCGGTTCGGGTTATTCGGATTTGAAAACTTTTAGACCCTATCCGAAATCCGATCCGATTCGAATTAGGAATATTCCCATCCAGTCCGAATATATCCGAATTCAATGCAGATCGGATTCGGATAATATCCGAAAATCCGAAATTATCCGAATAATCCGAAATAAAGCTAAATATTTTTTCTATTTTTTTTGTTCCTAACATTTAATAGTTTAGATACAATAAACATACAAACTGGAAAATACGAATTACTCTTAACATAAATTTAAAGTTTAAACTTCAAATAATAGTCTAAAATATATACCAAACCGGAAAATACCAATAAAAACATGTTTTTTATTCGGATATCCGAATAATCCGAACAATCCGAATTTTTTAAAATTCCATATCCAAATCCGATCCGAATCCGAATTACTTATTCGGATATTCGGATTGATCCGATCCGTATATCCAAATAAGAATTCGGATCGGTTTATTTGGGTTTCGGTTTCGGTTTCGGTTCGGATTTCGTTTTTCTTTTCGAATTTTGGATTTCTTGAACACCCCTAGTTCTACTTTGACCATATTTGGTAAACTTAACAAATGCCTAGGTTTGTAGAAGATAATATATATGGCAAGCTTTACAATTGACGGTGATCACAACTCACTATTAAACACGAACCAAACCTAGTGAGTTAGGAAAATGGTTTGGTAAATATATAAATGAGTTACATGTAAAGAGTTTATACACTAGTCTTAATATAACATTATATATATCTAGTTATTATTTGATCTATTACTATGACAATGATTTGATTATATATAAAACATAGGGAAAAAATAAATGAAATTGGATGATATTGATATTGACATAAATATTGGAAATGAAATAGATTATTGAGAAGGGGTAAGGCTGAGGGGTGTGGGGGGCTCTAATGGGGGCGCGAGTGGGGGCTCCAGCCAATAATATTATGACGTGTGGCAGAGAGAGAAACTGGATAAGGAGGGTGTTGGAGCCCCCGCTGGAGCCCCTGGCCCTGGTGTGGAGGGGCTCCAGCAGGGGCTCCAGCGGATTTTTTTTTTATTTTTTTATAAATGTATTAAAAAAACGTATTATTAAAAAAACTCATAAATTATTTAAAAAAACAAACATTAATTAAAAAAACACATTAATATCTAAAAATTAAAGTACTAAAAAAAACATTATTCTTATTCTTCGGCTTGGTCTTCTTCGATCAACCTCTTTCGGATACGTTCCTTTTGCTTTTCCATTAGCATTTGATCGACCGGATTTAGGTTACTGAAGTCTCTAGTAAGAAAGTCCAAATCTCTCATTCGACTTTTTTCCTTTTTGTCATTAGAGACCACCTCCATGGTTTTGTTGAATTTATTGAGGGATTCAACAAGATTGGCGATGTTTACGGCTTCCCCCTCAGCCGGTTGTTTCCCCTTGGCGTCCCGTCCCAATGGCCGCCTCCTCGGCGGTGAAGACGTTTCCTCCCCCGCAATGTTTAGGTCGAATCCAACGCGGCAATCCGACCCGATTGAAGTGCTATACGCTCCAGACGAACTAGTTTTAGTCCGTTTCGGCCCTACTTCCGCATCAACGTCCGGCGCCACCAGCTCAACCCACTTGGAACACCTTTTCAACCTCTCCCACAACTTTACATCGTCCCACGTCTTCACCGTCCCATACCTCCGCAAACACTCCTGCTTCCACTCTTCGACAGTGAAATTGTAAACCGCCAAATCATCACTGCCACTTGGTCTCATACGACCGCTATTCCTGTTGAAAAGATTAGTAAACAAGCCGACAAATTTTCTGATTTCGGACCACCGACCCGAAATCATATCGGCGTTCCGCTCTGTACTCCCAACGAGCGTATAGAACGTCTCCCTAACCTTTGTCCAAAAAATCTTGCTCTTTTGGTAGTCGGCTGCAAAATGAATAAATAAATTTGTAAGTCATTTAACTTTTTTATTAAAAATCATTTTTAAAAACGTTAAAACAATTACCGCAACGCCGATCCTCAGAAATGACTATCCAAGCCCGACACAAGGCTTCCTTCTCATCCGATGACCACGGAGTGGTTTTCCGTTTCGTCCTCGGAGTCGAAGCCGGTCCCGACCCGTCCGTTGCAACTTGTTTTTTCCGGTGGACGCGTCTTCTTTGTCCGGTAGCTTCACCGTGTGATTCTTGTGTCTCCGGAACAACAAAGTTAGGAGACGGTTGTATGTTGGATGGTTGAAAGCCGGATGATTGTTGCGGCTCCGAATAAAACACCGGTTGGTCCGGGTGACGACCATAAATCGTCAATATAATCTGAATCTAGGTTTGGGTACCAATTTCCAGCCATGTTTTAAAAAAAAAGTTTGAAAGATGGGTTGATTTTGGGTTTTTTTTTGAAGTTGTGGTAATTGTTTTATGTGATTTTGGGTGTGGTAATTGTTTTATGTGATCTTGGGTTTATATATAGGAAGAACACATTTTTTTTATTAAATTAAAGAGCCCAACGGCTCATTTCTCATGTCCCAACGGCTCTTTCACGTCTCCCAATGTCCCTTTAAGCCATATTGGTCCCGCTAAGGGGCTTGCGCCTGCTTTGAATTCCGTGCTCGCGCCCCTCTCGCGCCCCGGGGGTGTGGTGCTAGCGCCTGGGGGCGCGAGCGGAGGGGCTCTAGCGCCCCCGCTGAAGCCCCACACCCCTCAGCCTAATGTGAGAGTTATGGAGGTGGACCTAAGTGTTTTAATGAGCAAAGGCCCCCTGTCTCTGGCATTGTCATCTTCCTCTCTGTGAGGGTCCATTTTTAATAACTCTAATTCTGTCTATCTAATCATAATGCTTACAATTCCACCCTTTTCTCCAAATATTTATATTTTTCTTAATAAGATGACACACGCATAATACCCAATAGAGATGGGGAAAAACTGGTTAACCGAATACACCCGAACATCAGACTGGTTTGAAATCGATTATGTGAAAACCAATTTGGAACCCCTTTATGGTTCTCTCTACCGGTTAACCGAACCGAAACCAGTCAAAAAGTGGCCAAAACCGATCGTAAACCAGTCAATAAACCAATTTCATCTCGAACCGAAACAAATAATAAACATGTTTTGACTTTTGTTGACAGGGCCGGCTATAAGGGAGGGCCAGGTGGTCGACGGACCCCGGCCCGACACCCCGATAGGCCTGGAATTTTTTTTAAAAAAAATTTATATATATATTTTTATGAAAAATAGTATGTATATATAATGTTTAAACATAATTATTTAATCACTACTTTGGTCTAGTGGCAAAGAGGTGTGGTTTTCAACCAAAAGGTTATGGGTTCTAATCTCACTTGAGACTTTTTAACATTATTTTTATAAAAAAAATAGTTTTTTTACACAACCAAATTATAAGACCCAAAAAATTAAGGCTTATTTAAAAACTAAATTATTTAACACAACAAGATACCCTTTTTATTAAGGCCTCAAAAAATTTTCACCTTCGACCCAAAAATTTTTAAATGTTCTCGGAGCCGGGCCTGCTTGTTGACTAAACCAAACAGGTCAAAAAAGGGTCAAAACCGGTAAAAAGCTGGTCAAAAACCAATCATAAACTAGTAAAGAAACCAGTTTCAGTCCAAATCAAAACCAATCATAAACATGTTTTGATTTTTGTTTGACCAAACCAAACCAAAATCAACCTAGACCGAATTATACACCTCTAGACTCTAGTACCCCCAATGGGCATTTTTAAGAAATCAAGAAAGATAGAAATAAAGGTGAGAGAAATACTGTAGAAAAAGCAATCAAGCAAGCAAAGCAGTGTGTGTGTTCTTTTTCTTTTTTTCTCTTTTATATATTTATTTATTATTTTAAATAATTTTAATTGATAATAACCACCAACCATTACCACACCATAATCAAATGTCTGTCTGTGTCTTTGAACACACCACCAACACAAACACATGAATTCTTTTCTTTCCTAATTTTCATATTATTATTATTCATAAAACATCCGCCTGCACTTTAGGGTTTTTCTTCACTTCACTTCACTTCTTTTTCTTTCATTTGCTTTTTTAATTATTAATCTTTCAACATACACACCACCACCCACTATCAATCAAATTAACCACCTTTTTGATCCAAACCATTAGATCAATCAACTATGAACATGAACCATCTTGCTGCTTTAACTCTTCAAAGATCCAACCTTTTTGTGTGAATCAGGATTCAAGATTGGATTTTTATTCTTTGTAATCATGCATTTTGCAAAGCTTGATGACTCTCCTATGTTCAGGAAACAGGTTTGTTAAAAAAGTTGTCTTGATTGTGATATTTTGATTTGGTTAGGCAGCCTTAAAACCCCACAAAAAGACTGAATTTAGAGACCTTGTGCTTTGTCAAATTGTGTTTGTTTTAGCTGAAATTTAAGGGCCCCTTTCCCCTAAATTATAGATTTTTGTTTTCAACTACTTCACTATAATTGGTTAATAAGACAGACAGACAGATACCAATCTTTGTTTCCACTTGTTATTGGTCTCATAAGGAAGCTAGGGTTTGTCACTAGGACCGGCAAACGGGTCGAGTCCGAAAGGGTTCGGTTCATAATGGGTCAGCTCTAAAGGGTTTATTTGGTTCGAGTCAAGATTGGTTAAACGGGTCGGGTCAGGCGGGCTATGGTCAGAATGGGTCATTTCGGAAAAGGGTAAATTTGGTTTGAGTCAGGACGGGCTCGAGTCAAAATTGGTTAATTTTGAGTTTGTGCTTGACCTAGGACTTGAAAACGGGCCGGGTCAGAATGGGTCGGTTCAAAAAAGGGTTAATTTGGTTCGAGTCAGGACGAGTTCGAGTCAACATTGGTTAGTTTTGAGTTTGTGTTTGATAGTTTCAACCATCCAAACAGTTTATGGATTAAGACGGAACCCTAAGCCATGACAAATTGTGCAGGACCATTGTAGTATAGTTTTCACATGAACATTATACTATTAGGAATTTCAGTGTCTTTCTTTGCATGTGACTGAATGATTGTCCTTTTCGCACATGGAACGATCCTTTGTTTTATTCCGCACCGTCTGTATCAATCGAATTGTGAAAATTTCATGTTCTTGTACCACTTTTTATGTTGTTCAAAAGGCTGTGCTTGTACTTATTATAATAATAATATTTATGTAACAGATGCAGTGTTTAGAGGAAAGTGCTGAATTGTTGAGGGAAAGAAGTTTAAAGTTCTACAAAGGATGTAGAAAATATACGTGAGTAGCTGTTTTGTGTTTTTCTTATTTTGGTTACAATTATTACGTGATACATTATGTTACGCATGCGTGCAGTGAAGGGCTTGGTGAGGGATATGACGGGGACATTGCTTTCGCCAGTACTCTTGAAACTTTTGGTGGAGGACATAATGATCCCATTAGTGTCGCCTTTGGAGGTATGTCTTGATTCAACCAACCTTATGGCAATAACAACATTGATGTGGTATCTACTTGCAGGTCCCGTTATGACAAAATTTACTATTGCACTACGGGAGATTGGAACATACAAGGAAGTTCTTCGATCTCAGGTTATTTATGTCCTCCTAATCACATTACTTGGTCAATATAATGACGATGCGCTCATCATTTGCTGATACATATGCTATTTGTTGATGCTTTTTTAAATTATTCTTTCAATAAGTTCGTAATGAGTGTTTAAACTTGTCACTTTTATTTGGATGTATGTAGTTTTTATATTGTTTACTGGACTTACAGGTGGAGCATATACTGAATGACCGGCTACTGCAATTTGTCAATATAGACATGCATGACGTCAAGGTAAATAATGTTATCTTCACATATGTCTCTCTTTGAACTTCAACAACTTCCTCACTGATAGTAAACGACAGTGCATATCGTCGTTAGGCAATAGGCATCTTGAATTTAAAAGTTATTTGTGACTTTATAAAGTTGTATAGTTCAATTTTAATGATTGTTGATTTGTTGGTACAGGAGGCACGGAAGCGATTTGACAAGGCCAGTCTTTTATATGATCAGGTACATTTATATGTTTTTTGTTGGTGTTGTGTACGAATATAAAAAGTTAAACCTGCTTCCGTCCCAACATTTGCCATTCAAAAAAGTGTTTATGCATTTAATCAAAAAGAGTCTTTGTTTTCAAACATCTGAAATGGCCGTGTTTTAAAAGAAATAAAGAATACATCATTTAGAAATAATGCATGTAGGTGATTAAAGTATGAAACATTCATTATTTTCTTTGATGCCAATCCATATTACAGGCTCGGGAGAAATTTCTGTCTTTGAAAAAAGGCACCAAAAGTGATATAGCTATAGTCCTGGAGGAGGATCTTCATAGTGCTAGGGCTACTTTTGAGCAAGCTCGATTCAATCTGGTTAGACTCTTTGAACATTTACGAAACTATTCATATTTTGCTACCAATATAAGTTTTTTTTAAAACATTTATGAAACTACTCGTGCACACAGGTCACTGCACTTTCCAATGTTGAAGCAAAAAAAAGATTTGAATTTCTGGAAGCAGTTAGTGGTACGATGGACGCTCATCTTCGTTACTTTAAACAGGTGAAAGATCTCAAGATTGTTTTCTATTTTTGTTAAAAAAAATAATTTAGTTTCTTATGCTTCTTGACATCTGATCTTGTAGGGATACGAGCTTTTGCATCAGATGGAGCCATATATTAATCAGGTGTTAACATACGCTCAACAATCTCGAGAAAGATCAAATTACGAGCAAGCAGCTTTAAATGAAAGAATGCAAGAGTACAAAAGACAGATTGATAGAGAAAGCCGATGGTCTTCAAATGGCTCGAATGGATCTCCAAATGGAGACGGGATTCAAGCTATTGGACGAAGCTCCCATAAAATGATCGAGGCAGTCATGCAGTCTGCTTCAAAAGGGAAGGTTCAAACCATTCGACAAGGATATCTTTCGAAACGCTCGTCAAACCTGAGAGGGGACTGGAAAAGAAGGTTTTTTGTTCTTGATAGCCGAGGAATGTTGTACTACTATCGCAAACAAAGCAGCAAACCTTCTGTAAGTATGCTCATTTCTGGCTTTGATTCTATGATTACTATTAATAATTTAATTTTTATAGGGTTCTGGCACTCAAATTTCTGCTCAGAGAAATAGTTCTGAACTCGGTCACGGGCTGCTGAGTCGTTGGCTTTCTTCCCATCACCATGGTGGCGGTGGAGTACACGATGAGAAATCTGTTGCTCATCACACTGTTAACCTCTTAACATCAACAATAAAAGTCGATGCTGACCAGTCTGACCTCAGATTTTGCTTCCGGATTATTTCACCAACAAAAAATTACACCTTGCAGGTGACTTACTTTTTATTAATCTTACCGATGTTGATATCAAATAGCACCTTTTAACACTCATGACTTGCAGGCGGAAAGCACCCTGGATCAAATGGATTGGATAGAGAAGATAACAGGGGTTATTGCTTCATTGTTAAGCTCTCAGGTTACCGAGAGGGTAAGCGTAATCGATATATCATTTTCAGATGTTCATTTTTTTAGCGGTTCTTGAAACTGTGAAAGTGACATTTGATTTATTTTAATTTTATAGTGTTTGTCTGGTAGTCCAATGGGGAGTAGTCATCATCGATCGGCTAGCGATAGCAGTTCATTTGAAAGTTCTGATTTTGATCACAACAACACAGTTATTGAGGATTTTCACACATCTGAGAGACCTGCCTACCCTAATCCGGGCCGCCTATCAAGAATTTCACATCACCTACAACCCGGTCCAAAACCCATAGACGTGCTCCGTAAGGTTTGTGGAAACGAGAAGTGTGCTGACTGTGGGGCCCCTGACCCTGATTGGGCTTGCTTAAATTTTGGAGTTCTTGTCTGCATTGAATGTTCTGGTGTACATCGCAATCTTGGTGTTCACATATCAAAGGTAAGATTTTTATTACGTCTCATTGAATCTTGAGATTACAATAAAAACGTGTGATTGCAGGTACGGTCATTGACGCTTGATGTTAAAGTATGGGAGCCATCTGTGATAACCTTGTTTCAGTCTTTGGGGAACGCGTATGCTAATTCGGTTTGGGAGGAATTGTTGCAGTCCAAAAGTGCGTATAAGACAAAACTTGTTCCTGCAGGGTAAACACTCAGCCATCTATTAATATACTTTTTCCTACCAAGATTAGATTTTTAATAATCTTTTTTTTTTGAAGGTTTCACAAGTCTGATAAGCCGCAGCTCCTTAGTTTCTCCAAACCTAGTCATTCGGATTCGATAGCTGTGAAGGAGAAGTTCATTCATGCTAAGGTATAGCTTACTGCTAGCTAGTTGGATTTACGGTGTGAATAAAAAATTAAAAACTCAAAAACTGTTGTAAATGTGTGCAGTATGCTTTAAAAGCGTTTGTTCGAAAGCCAAAGGATCATAGTTCAGTGGCACAACATATTTGGGAAGCTGTTGCTGCAAACGACAAGAAAGCTGTATATCGTCTGATTGTAAACTTTGAAGCGGACGTGAGTCGTATATACGAACGCGGATCATGTAACTCTTCACTAACCCTGGCTAAAGCAATGCTGATGCAAGAGCAGCCCGGTAACCATCCACTGGTAGCAGGCGCAAGTACAAGTGAAGCTCATGTAGACGGTTTGGACGGGTGCACGCTTCTCCATCTCGCTTGTGAAACCGCAGATGTCGGTATGATTGAGCTGCTTTTACAATACGGAGCCGCTATAAATGTGACCAGTTCAAGAGGCCACACGCCGCTTCATCATTGCATTCTCAGAGGCAAAGGCGCATGCGCAAAGCTGCTTCTTTCAAGGTATATATACATATCACTTTTCGGTTATTAATTAAGAAAAAAATAATAATTTTGTTTTTATTTTATTTTATAATTTGTGTATCGCAGAGGGGCGGACCCACAAGCGGTTAATGGTGTGGGTAAAACAGCGATGGAGGTTGCAGTTGAATCAAATTTTAGGGATAATGAAGTGTTAAGTTTGATATCGGATTCGAACGGTTAAGGGAAGGGTATATATGAATGTATGGAAAGAAAGAGTGTAATTAGTGTTAAGTTAAACTTTATCATGTTAATGTTAAGGTTAAGGATAAGAGGTGGTTGTTTGGGAGACTTATATTTGTTTGTGTTTTGAGGTTTGATCTGATGATGATTTGGGGTGGGGGCTTTGTATGTACATTGTTTTGGCTAGTGTCTTGTTGAACTCAAAATCTAGTAAAATTTTGACTTTGATTTCTTCTCTATTTTATTATTATTTTTTTAAATGTTTAGGATACTACTTATATAACAATGATCTAGCTAATGTATAACATCAGTTATGTTGTATAAAGTTTATTTTCTTATGGAAATCTGTAAATTGGTTATTGTTAAAAATCCATATTATATTTTCAAGTGTAGCATTTCTTTTATATCAAATAATTTTCATTAGAACTTTATATGTCACATTATATTTTATGTACAGTTTTTGGTATCACTAGCTAATTTGGATTTGAGTAAATTTGAATGGTGTGTGGACTATAGACTACAGAGGAATAAAATTTGTTATTTATGCTTTCAATAAAAAGTTTGAAGCTTCTTTCTCTCTCCAGTTTCTTTTCAACCCACCCCTTTTTTTCCTTTTACGTCTTTTTATGTGTTCACATGTCTTTTTTTTATTTGTTTGTTCCCATCTTTTCTTTATTTTTAAAATTTCAGATTTTGATTATTTTTGACCAAACCCAATGTATTTAACACACATGAAAAAAGAAAAATATAAACTTTTTTATCAATTAAATTACAATTTTTGTTCTTTAAAGAATTTTTAAATTCAGATTTTGATTATTTTAGACCAAACCCAAATATATTAACCACATATGAAATGCTATAAACAATTTTATCAATTAAATTACAATTTTTAATTATTGTCTTTTAAACTTTCACTCACTCACTCTTCTTTATATTTTATATTATTTTCATGAAAATTTTCTTACTTCTTTTAAATGATCCAACCTAGAATTTGTAACACTAACTATTTATGAGTTTGCTTACACGAGCGAAACCAGGGGAGGTTAAAAAGGGTTCATTGACCCTCCGAGCACTAAAATTTGTCAAAAATATATATCTAAGTCTTTTTTTTTCCTCTAAATTTTCTTTAAAAAGTTCTGTTTCCGCCACTTTTTCTCGATCCAGCAAAAGGTCCAAGGTTTGGCCTGTGTACTGCACTCCAATCCTACCACCTGTTGTTATCTTTACGTCACTTGTTCTCTTTTGATAAAAAACAATATTCAAAAAAAAAATCTTTCACATATATTCCCAGTTTGATTCCTGCTTAAAGAATCAATCCCAACTCACCTCCTTCTTCTTCAAGTTTCCATCTTTCCACCATTTCCATTTCAAGAAAACCAACCCAAATCAAGATTCTTGCTTTAATGCTCTTCTGGCTTTGTGTTTGTGTGTGTGTTACTATGACAAACTTTATGTTTATCCTTGTGTTACTGTTATTGTTGTTGTACTGCTGCATCTGTGTGCAATGCCACACAGAACCAACCACCCCTCCAAAACTCAGAAACAAGTTTCAAAGAGTGATGTTAAGCATCTTATTAGGCAGCATAACAGGCTTAGCCTGTGCTCTAGCTTCAGCTCTTGTAGTAAGACTCATCTTCAGATTCATTAACAAGGTACCCATCCTCAAGGGCCCTGTTGTCTTTTCACCACAGATCTCACCCAAAACCCTCCAAACAAACCAAACCCATGTCCTAATTAGTGGCAAATATTACAAAACTACCCTTGACAATGGTCTCACAGTTGCAGTCAAGAAACTTGAACCCTTGGACACTGGCAACAGCAGTGTGAGTAGATGCATACAGAAAGACCTTGAGACACTTGCCAGTGTGAGACACAGGCATTTGATGAGTTTGCAAGCGTATGTTCGCGAACCGGACAGGTTTTGTCTGGTTTATGATTATGTCCCCACTGGCAGTCTTGAGGATGCCATGAGGAAAAGGAGGGAGAATCAGCTGCATATCGGGTGGGATGCCAGGCTGCGGATTGCGGTCGGGGTTATTAAGGCGCTTCAGTATCTTCATTTTACTTGTACTCCTAGAGTCTTGCATTATAACTTGAAGCCGTCGAATGTGTTGTTGGACGCGGATTTTGAACCGAGGTTAGGGGATTATGGGTTGGCTAAGGTTATGCATTCGGTTAGGTCATCGGAAGGGTATTATGCCCCTGAATATTTCCCAAATTTCAGGTATTTTAATATTTTGATTACGGTTTATGTTATGCACTTTTCTTGATATGCAATGTTGTAGAACTCGTTAGGCACTAGTCGAGCAGTGGTGGGATTAATCGGGATTAAACATATTGGAATTTATATGTAGTTTTCATATATAGGGTGAGGTTACTGTATAATAATTGCTTAACGTACGATAGATACACGACACGCTCAAAGGAAAAAAACAAAAACGCTCAAAGACAAAAATACTAAAACGCTCAGCCAAAAACCTAAAACGCTCAAAAAACGGTTTTCGTGAAGAAAAGTAAAAAAATGATTGATTGACAATCCAAAACTGTTTATTTCGGTGAACCAATGATTAACTGGATATGTATTGACGATTTCGAGATCTTGTGATGTGATTTCGTGGATCGATTTCATGAATAAAAGTATTCTTGTACCTAATGTACGTTAAGCAGTTTTTGTATTCTATCTTTCTCTTCATATACAAATACATATACCAAATTTTCAGTTTTGACCAAATAACGATTAATTGGTTGTGGGACACCGACTAGCGATTAATCAGCGCCTAGGCGATATTTTTACAACCATGATATTGATATGTATGTGCAATTAAATGTGAAGTTTGTTTACAGTATATACACGGAAAAGAGTGACATATTCAGCTTTGGGGTGATACTGGGGATACTGCTAACGGGTAGGGATCCAAGCGACCCGTTATTCGTGGAAGTGACAAGCGGGAGCGGGAGCAGAAGCCGGGGTGGGATGGGAATGTGGTTCCGACAGCTTGTGGAAGCAGGGGACGGTCGGGAGGCGCTTGATAAGAGTCTGCTGGGAGAAGAAATGGAGGAAGATGAGATGTTAATGGCTGTGAGAATAGCTGCGGTTTGCCTGTCTGATATGCCGGCGGATAGACCTTCAAGTGATGAGCTTGTCCCGATGCTCACTCAACTCCACAGTTTCTGATTTCGGGTTTGGTAAATGATCCTCTTTAGTTTATAATCAGAATTCTAAAGCGTGTTTGGTTTCTGTTTTGCGTCTGAAGTGCTTGATGATGATGATGTATTATGTTTTGCATCTGAAGTGGTTAGTTAATTGATGATGGTAGTTATTTAGTTAAGTCGTTGAGTACTCGATAAATTTGTTACTTGTTAAAGACTTCTATATTTCTGTATATAACTCGTCCGTAGTTTAAACGAGTGGAGGACCAACATTCCAACATTTAGACTGTCGGAACACAAAGACCGCAAATATGACCAATTTTCACATTTCTCAAATAAAACGAATGTCACAATCTTAACATGTATATGGAAAGCCTCCACAATCAACATCAAGGTATGCTATGAGACAAGACTTTAGTTGTTGCTGTAGGTCCCGAAACCGAATCAAACAACAAAACAAACTAAGTACTAGTCGTTATTGGATCAACCTCATAACTAGTTGGCGGAAACAACTAGTCGGACCGAGATCTCGGATCTTGTGTGTGGGTATGGTGGAGCCGAAACTTGGAAGAAAGAAAGGGAGTTAAGAGAGTTTTTGGTTACTTGGATAATTGTTTTGCAAAGGGTTGTTTGGTGTATTCATACACACACTATATAGTGTGGGTATGTTATGCACCATTCCATTAATAACAAGCCCAATAGGCAACAAGTACACAAGGCCTCGGGCCCAATACATATAAGCGTAAACGGACATAAACGAAAACTAAAATGATACAAATACGAAAGACTCAATTAAACAAAACCGGGCCTTACAATCTCCCTCTAGTCTTTTGGTATTTGTCTTATTTCCTTCTCACCACTCGCATTCGGACTCATAGTCAAATACACCATCTGGGTCTTCTTCGAAAGGCTGCTTTTCAACAAGTAATCTGACAAACTTGTTGAAATTTCCAACGATGGCGCCCGTGTTGTCATGACGGACATCTTTGACTGTGCAAAGGGGCGACTCTGTTAGCTTCTTGAAGTCCCGGAGTCCAAGTCCTGCCAGTTCAAGCTCATCAAAGAACGTGAGCTCATGACTGCGAGTGCAATGTATGATAACTTCGCCGTATTCGTTGTCGAATTTCCATGCAATGAAGTCGTGAAGAAACTTCGACCTTGTTCACATGCTTCCCATCCTGCTCATGCTATAGAATTTGCTTCCTTTTCTTGAGTTTCTTCGAGCAGGTGCAGCAACATGAGTGACAACATGTTTATCAACGGCTGGCTCAACATTCTCCCTAACTGGTGTAACAGGATCGGGAGAATAATTGATGTCATCATCATTTTCATCATTATTTTCATCCACGGCTTTCTCGAACAGAAGGAATGGTACCTGCAAAAGAACAAACATTTAGTAAAGAGGCGAGCCCAGCCTCCACCGCAGCCTCCGATTCCCTCGTTTTCTCAGCCTCCCTTGACGGCTCAGCATTAGCCGTCTTATTTTCGGTAGACTCACCGCTACCAATTCCACTACCACTACCATGACCACGAGTATCATCATTGCTATCATACTCATCCTCATCATCGTCATCTCTCTTCTGACTCATCATCATCTCTATCCAAACACTTGTCAAGATATATTTTATCGGGTCAACACTTAACAAACAATGCAATGAGGACCTTGTAGTAAACAAAAACCCATTTTGACTAAATACCTAAAAATTAAAATAAAATTTTAAAAAATAAAATAAAATAAAATAAAATAAAATAAATTTTTTAAAATAAGTTTAAAGTAAAATAAAGTTTTTTTTTTAAGTTTAAATTAACAGAAAATGAAACTTTTTGGACAAAAATGAAATTTATACAAAATTTAAAAGAAGTTTTGAAATAATTACAAAGATGAAAACAAAAGTAAAATAACTTAAGAAATAAGAATAAAACAAGATAAAATCAAATAAGTTAGAAGTAAAGATAAAATTTAAAAATAAAATTAAAATGAACATTAAAAATTTTAAGCTTTTTGGCGAGTTAAAATGAACAGTACCACCCCGAATTGACTCCGACCCCCCTAATGATTGATCAAAACATTTTAAGCTTCTATAGACTTTTTGCAAACTTTTCTTTCAAACAATATGTAAAGGTTGAACCATGGACTTACTAGCTTTGTTGACTTATGCCTTCATATAAAGTGTTTAGGACTTACTTGTTTGCCCCACGTTACGTGGTTCTAATATACCCCTTTTTGTTTGAAAAAATTATCAACAATTTTGTTGTTGATTTTTGAACACTTTTTGAGCATTTTGCAGTTTTTCTGCTTTTCAATAATTTTTGACATTTTTCAATATCTTAAGTTAAAGCAAGAAATAATTTTCATTGTGACCAATCACTAACGGGCTCGTGTATAACTGACTATTATGATTTTTGCCTTCATCAATATGACTTATTTGGAGTCGGCAACCGCTTCATAAGAGTGTAACCACTAGCATAGGCAGATATTTAAGTTTATATCACTATGATACTTACTTATTTGTTAAGCCTATCTACACATCAAGCGATGATCTTGTTGGCTTTTGATCTACTCTTTTCATGTGCTAGGTTCACATAAGACAATTTTCTATCATTTTCCAAAGGTCGGATCGATTTCTCAAAATTTTATGATATTTTAATATTATCCGACTCTTTCTAAACAGGAGCTCACTCTAAACGAGAGATTATACTTTTAAGGCTTTTTGAGGTTTTCTTAAATAAAATAACGAATATATAAAATATTTTTGAAAGTCAAGTGACTGAATTTTTTGTTTTTCTTAACAAAGGTAAAATCTTTTTGGCGAGTTAAATTTAACTAATTTTCTCCCTATAAAATTGTGACATATTTGAAAAATATTTACAAATTTTATATATACAAAAAGATAAAAGAAATTTGAAATAAAATAAGATGAAATTAAAAAGAAAATTAAAAAAATAAGACAAAAGTTTCAAAATTTAAAACTTAAAAAAATAAATTTGAAAATAAAAGTTTAAAATTAAAATAAAAGAAAAATTTAAGCTAAATTAAAGAGAAAACTAAACTAAAAAGAACTTAGATAAAATAAACTTTTAAGTAAAAAAAATAAAAATAAAACGAAATAAAACAAAATAAAATTAAAATAATTTTAAAATAAAAATAACGAAAAATAAAACAAAAAAATTAAAACTTAATTTTGTACAAAAGAGATCATGCCAAGTGACTCAACGAGAAACAAAACTCTGGCACGATCAAAGGCTTTAGTAAATAGGTTTGCATAGTTGTCATCAGTATCGACCCGTTCTATTGTGACACGCTTTCGGTTCAGATAAGAGAGATGCTAAGCAAGTTGTGGTTCAGTTGTTCCACCAGATTGACGTCGTCAAACGCCAGGACTCAATTTTTCACACATATCCTGTTTAGTGATATTTTCACCCATATCTCCAGCAAAAGAGACGTATCCGCCATCGAACGGTTTAATGTCAAACAGCAAGGATTCGTCTCATGTCATGTGTCGAGTACAGCCACTATCCAAATACCAAATACTATTTACATAATGTCTTGGCCTTCACAAATTAACAATTTAATTAGATACAGGTTTCCGAGACTTAGTTGTCTCGGGAGGGTCAAATGTCCTTTTCTCATTTTTGTTTATGAAGTTATGGGACGTGTCATAATCGGAGGAGCAGTCTCTAGGACTCCATGCACTTGCAGGTTTCCTGTTTTTAAAAGATTTTCGAGACTGTCTCCTTCTTGGTTTTAAAACAACATCCTCATATTTTCAATCTTTGGATGTCTTTTCTGCTTTCTTTTTGATGAATTCTCAGACTTGTCGGTCTTTGAATTCAATTTTGCTCTCTCCTTCTTGGTTATCCAAAAAGGAGGTTTATCATTCTTTTTATTTCTGGATCTCACATCCATTTCGCTAGCAGAACTGTCAGGTTGGTCATTTCTTGTTCTTGAGCTTGGTTTAGCTCTTGAACGGAATTGATTAAACCTATTGTTCGTTTTTCTTTTCATCTTATGCCAGCTCTTGCAATGTATTGCAAGGTGAGACGGGTTACCACTCACAAAACAAAGTTTTCTTCTATCTTCCCTATAGAAACCGTCATAATGAAAATACATGGGTTGTGGCGAATAAGGAGATGGTTGTACGGGAACAAAAAAGTTGTCAGATCTATAACCCCGATCATCAAAAACATTTGTATAGAAAGAGTTAACATAATCTTGTGGATAGTAACCATAGTAGCTATTATCAAATTGATTGTATAGTTGAGGTTGATAATATTGATTTATGGATTAATAAAAAATGTTTCTATGAGGTGGCACATATTTACCAGATGTACTTGTCTTTTCCCTTTCAAAACGATTTTCATTAATTTTAGTCTCCTCAACTTTACAATCTTTTGACGAGCAGCTGGTTATGTTAGTATTCACAGAAATCGTTTCATGCACATGTCTATCAACAATGGTTCCATCAAAAATAGTTTCACATTCACTATCAGAAATGGAAACATCATTTTCATTTTCAAGAGTCGTGCCAACATGAACACTCTCATCGAATACATCATTGTTTAAAATGTTTTTGGAATCAATATTATTACAGACAGGGTTGTCAATAGATGAATCAAAAAGTAAGTTTTTATCTCCACAACCCTTGTTTGTATCCACACACCCCTTTTTTCTACACAATCCGCTACATAAGATGAACTACTATTAGGACTAACTGAAGGAACAGCTGAATCAACAGTCTTGGGAGCAGCAGGAACGGATGTCTTTGAAATTGGCACATGACCAATACCATAGACCATTTCTTCCTCTGGTGGTGAGTTAAAATCAAAGTGAGGAAGGCTAGTATAGTTATCATTAAAAGGCGGTGGTACAGCAGAACTATCATAGCCTATACCAGTCTTTAATCTTAACTCCATTTGTGACCCAATTAGCTTGTTCAGCTTTTCAGAGGCTAACTCAAAGTTTTCTATGGCAATTTTCTTTTGAGATAATTCAATTTCTAACTTGAAAATTTTAGCATTTAGCTCATCTATATGTTTTTCATGATGTTGAGCTAAATAAGTAGCAATAGTGACCTTTTCCCTAAGTTTTGCCATATCATTGCCATGAGTGTTAATCCTAGAGGTATAAATTTTTGCAGCTTTCTTAAGATCATCATTTTGAACTTTAATGCTACAAATTTGTTCAAGAATTTTAGCATTATGGTTTCTATAGTGAAGAACTTTATCTATGCAAGCTTGTGAGCAAAGTTTGTGTACCTCGGGAATGAGCAAGGCAGGTGTGGGAATCCCGTCGGTGGAGCTTGACGAGGTGTTTGCTTGATTACTTCCACTTGCAGCACACTCGGGGATGATAGGACTTGCTTGACTGCTCACACCCGCATCACTTGTCTCATCTTTATTTTCTTTTGACTGATTGTTTATTTGAAGGTTGGCATCCATTGATTCAATAGACTTGATGGTAGAAGTCAACTCTGAGAGTGTTAATATATCCAGGTTTGTCGTTTACTTGATGGTAATCACACTGGTGTTTCATGCGTAAGGCAGTGAATACAACAACTTCAAGTTGATTTCAGACAACTTAGGGATGATACCGACACTTCTCAATTTAGTAACAAGTGACTCAAATCTTTTGATGAGAGAGGTAACCGATTCTCCTTGAATATGTTTAAACTTGTTGAATTCTTCTTTTAACATGTCATTTCGGCCTTCTCTCATGTTGAGACTTCCTTCAAACTTAGAACTGTAAGACATTTTTTTTTTTAATTTGATTTTGACAAATAAACAAAAACCCTTTCTTGGACCGGCCCAAAGAAAGGTCTTATCAGCTTTGAAACCCGAAGTAAGTAATGTTAAATTCTTAAAATAACCCGCAAGTTAGACCCATGTCAAACCTTATAACAATCACCTGGTTCACAAATCTTGAATGTAATTGCTTGTGAAGACTACACAAATCTTTCCAATGGTTTTTTTTTATTTTTACATGTGTATCATAATAAATATGGGCCCCACACAAAATAAAATGCCAAACTAGTATTAAATTATGATGAAAGACTACTTTATATGTTGGGACTTCAAAGAGAAGTTAAACTGATGGACTTGAAAAGAAATTAAACTATGCTTCAATCTTTATTTGATATCCATCTTAAGTTTCCATTGTTTCCTTGAAAAAACACCAACACAGTCCTTTTGTTCTCCATTAACAAAACATCAACATCATATGGAAACTCTTAACACAATCCTCAATATACAAATCAGAACTATCAAATCCGGTTAACAACCCCTGTCCCCGGTCAAGATCGGTGACTCCCTTCAACAGATTTTGTTTATTATTTCAAACTCTGGTCACCGAAACCCGCGATTCCGTTCAAGTATTAAACCTGCGAGAAACCAGATTAGCGAGGAAGATGGCTTGCGAGATGGATGGTGGTTTGTAAGCGAGTGAATTGTGATCGACTGAAATTGTAATCGAATGGGAGTAAGCGAACAAGATGTAATCGAGTCTTGATGATGTAAGCGATGGAAAGAGTGAAGGTTGTAAGCGACTGATGATGATAATTGTATACGAGTTTGCAAGGTGTAAGCGAGTGAGAAGTATTGTAATCGAGTGTGGATGTGAGCGAGTATGGAGAATGTATGAGGGCTGGAATGTAATCGAGTGAGGAAACAAAATGTGTGCGAGTTGGTGCTTTTGTATGGAAATGGAGTTCTATTTAGTTTGGATGAGGCTAAGTATTGTATTCGATTTTAATAATTGGGACTTCAAGCAATTGTATTCGAATTTTCTGATTTTGGAAAGTCACCGGCTAGCTTTCTTGCCACAATTTTCAAGCAAGCCCATTCTTATATAAGTCACAACCTTTTATGGAGATTTTTCACCAACACAAACACAAACACCAACACCAAATATTGTAGATTCAAACCCCACAAAAACAAACTTTTTCACAAACCTTTTAACACATACTTGAAGATCTTTAACTAAAACACTTTATTTTCTTGAACCTTTTGAAGAACACATGAACCCGAAAACCAATTATTTTCTCAAAAAATCCGACTTTTCACACACAAGACCAAAATCCAAGGTTGTGACCCAAGATCTACAACTAGTAGAGCCCGAAAGCTCTGATACCAATTGTAGGTCCCGAAACCGGATCAAACAACAAAACAAACTAAGTACTAGTCGTTCTTGGATCAACCTCACAACTAGTTGGCGGAAACAACTAGTCGGACCGAGATCTCAGATCTTGTGTGGGTATGGTGGAGCCGAAACTTGGAAGAAAGAAAGGGAGTTGAGAGAGTTTTTGGTTACTTGGATAATTGTTTTGCAAATGGTTGTTTGGTGTATTCCATACACACACATTATATAGTGTGGGTATGTTATGCACCATTCCATTAATAACAAGCCCAATAGGCAACAAGTACACAAAGCCTCGGGCCCAATACATATAAGCGTAAACGGACATAAACGAAAACTAAAATGATACAAATACGAAAGACTCAATTAAACAAAACCGGGCCTTACAGTTGCCTATGATCTAGAGCACATTTAATGTTATAGAGAATATGTTTTGAGTGCATTAAAGTGTGGTTCTTGTGGATCATGCATATATAGACAAAGCTTGTTGAACGACGTATATGATACTTAGTCTAGTGAACGCTAAACACGAAAAAACTGGAGTACTTAATTTAGGCATCTTATAGTTATACATATCTGCGTGTTTTAAAATGTCTCGAGCAAACTTTGTTGGCGATAGAAACATCATCGTTGAAGAAACACTAATCGACCCCGGGCAGATTACGGATAATCTGGGGGTTAAATAGATGTTTCCCACGAGGGTCAGGTCCGGTAAAGAAGGATGTTCTTCAGATGACCTGCAAAACAAACACCGTGAGCTCGTCACTGAGAAGGGGGGGGGGTTCCTCCTTGTGACCACCCTCCGGCGTGAGAATCAGAATAGATTGCTCTGAATATAAGTGTATATTGAGAGAAATAGCTAGTGAAGGTAAAATACCAGATGATGATACCGTTCCAAGGTGTTGGAGTATTTATAGCCGAAGGTAGGTTTCCAAGCAGGTACAGCCAGCTGTATAATATTCCTGTTCTACCAACTATGGGCTACGCACGTGCCATGCTGGTTGGTGGGTAGGCAGCGGCTGATAGTGACAAGGCCGGCTGTGTACTGTTCCCTTTCCACCAACTGCAGGCTATGTGCGTGCCACGACAAGGGTTGGTGAGTAGGCAGCGGCTAATAGTGACAAACAGTACTAGAGCATGCTCCTCCTCGTACTGTTGTTGGTGAGCTGTCACCCTGTGATTGGTTCATGGGCTGCTTTGGTCAGATCTTGTCTATTTTGTCCATACCTTGGCAGGTATAGTACAAAAGATTTTCCAGAAGCACACGGACTGGCTCATTTGGGCGGGAGTATTCCCGCCTTGCTCATTCCTTCAGGTGACACTGAATTATTGAGTGCCTTATGCGTGTAGCCTTGCTATTAGTGCGGGTAGCCTTCCCTGATAGCTTGTATCCGCAGCTGCGGGGACAGGCGGGGTACTTCACCATTGGGAGGCTTTCCCTGCGGGAACAGCTGGCGTACTGCGCGTAAGGTCTTCATCTCTGAGCATGGTGGGTCCTGCGGAACCAGTTGGTCCTTGCGCAGACGTCCCTCTTCAAGGTGAGTCTTGCGGGTCCAACTGGGCTCTGCTGGGACCTACCTCTTCAAGTCCCCCCAGTCTAATGTTCTTCTCATGAATTGTTAATAAGTGAGGTGAACTTTGGACTTAAGCAAGGGGTTTTGAAAAGGATTTAGTTTTAAGGTTGTCCGTGGGGATTCTTCCCGCGGTTTCCCTAATGTCACGTGCAGAAATTCCCGACTTTTCTGCTTGATCTTTGGGTATGATGCGGGTAGGTGTGTAACCTCCTCGCAAGTCAGGAGCGTTGAGTTTCACTTGTGTAGATTCTCCACGAGGTTTTGGTAGTTTTAAACATAGTGATCAATTATGTTAAAGAACCAATTCCTTCCTGGAGCTTCAAACAATCTAGTTCTCAACGTTCCCACTATGCGGGGATGTTATTTCCCTTTCCGCAAGCATGGCCCAGAAGATCCTTCTTGGTTTCGATTCCCTGCGAGTGCTAAGTATGTGAAGGGTTTCGCCTTGACACTGTACCCGCACTCGTCTTATAGTTAACTTACTTCCAAGGTATTCTTGGCGTCCATTCCCTGCGGGTGCTAAGTATGTGAAGGGTTTTGCCTTGACACTGTACTTGCACCTGTCTTATAGTTATTTGGTTGCCAAGGTAAGGGGTATTTTCCCGCTTATTTTTGAATCTTTTTGAAATTCGAAGAGTTGGTGAAAGGATAAGAACAGTCCAAACTGTTGAAACGTCGTCCGACGGTTTCTCCTGACAGTGTCAGGACGTGCAGGAAGTTATGGCGACGTGACAGTATATGGTCATTCCAGGCGCTTTTTCAGGCGCGTGGGCGCGATTTTTCGGGCGCGTGGCCGCGAAATTAATGGCACGCGTCCTTTCAACAGCTGTTGCCAGCTTGCTCTTTGCCACGTGTCATAGTTTCATTGCACCTGCGATTTCTCTTTCTTCCGCATTAAATTCATCACATTAATTGCGATGAGTATATAAAGGGCGAGGGTGCACCTTAGTCCTCACTTTCACTTCTCTCTTCATCTTCTTAAAACGATTTCCGGCGAATACTCACTATTCCGTCGAGCATTCTTCTGAAATCGTTGTTCTGTACACCCAAAACATGTCTTCTTCCCGTGATTTTGAGGCCACTGCCGAGGAGGCTGAGTTGTTCGTCGAGAATCCGACGTCGACGTCCGAAAAGGACGACAAGAGCACTGCCGGCGAGTGCCAGTGCGCTCTTCCTACTGACCTCTACCAGTACATCGTCCGGAAGTTCATGCTCGAGCCTTTCGAGCCTGAGTTTCCGGAGCCTCATCAGACGGTGTACGATGCCCCCAAGGGCAAGATAGGGGTGTACGCTCCATTCTTCGTCTATGGGAATCTGAGGTTCCCATTGACGAAGTTTGTGTACCGTGTTCTGGAGAGACATGGTGTACACTTGACGGAGGTACACCCAATGGCTATCGCGAAGATCCGCCATTTCGAGTGGGTGTGCCTCATTATGGGTGTAGAGCCCCATGTCGACCGCCTGATGACCTCTACTCTTGGAGGTGCATCCAAGGGTGGTACACCCTGGTCAACCGGATCAAGGGTCTGAAGATTTGCGCCACCGAGCGCAGTCTTCGGTCGTGGAAGCGGGAGTTTTTCTTTATCTCCGCTCGCGTCGTCCCCCTTGCGATGACGTTTAAGAATGGGAGAGCACTCCCCGCCCTTCACACCTTCAACCACCAGGAGGCGGAGTGGTTCGCCAAGATCTCCCGGATCCAGACTCCGGTGTACCGCTTTGCGGAGTCCGGGATGGTGATGCTTGGGATGAGCCGGGTGTGGAAGGAGGCGTCCCAGATTCCCATCGTCCTCGAATACGGTTTGAACTCTGTCCCTTATAGTATGCTCTGTCTTCTTTGTTGATATAGGTTTTTCTTCTAACTGTTTCTTTTTTTGTTTCAGAGGGAAACGACTTGCAATATCTCCTGCAGCCGCGGGAGAGTGATGGTCCCGCTCGGATGGGTACTCGTGCTCTGGATGAGAACGAGTTGCCCATCCTTGAGCAGACGGCGGATCGGTTCGTGGAGGTCTACCCGCCAGGCCACGAGATCCTGAGCGCCAGGCGGCCAGGTAAAGAACTTTTTAACCCTCGCCCTGTCAATGCTGAAACCTCTGCGGGAATTCCTCTAATTTTATCGTCTTCTGATGAGGAATCCGCAGATGGTCCTTTATTGGCGAGGAAGAAGAAGGCTGCCGGCGGGTAGGGGAAGGCGAAGGTTGCCTCCGCTACCGATCCGGTGAATCGGTCCGAGTCGGAGACCGAGAGTGAAGAGGTGGCGGGGAACCCCGGTGGTGTTAAGACCACTGCTCCGGAGGTTGAAACGGCTGTCACCTCCGAGCAGCCCAGGACGACGATGGTAACCGATACGAAGAGGCCGGCTCCATCGGGTTCGTCCCCGCCTGTTCGCTCCTTCAGGCTCAAAAAGACCCGTAAGTGTTCATAATTTTAACTTCTTATCTTTTCGCTATTATACTTATTTATCTTGTCTTCGTGCAGGCGTGGATGCTAAGGCATTCCAAAGTGGAGCGGGATGGAGCAGCTCTGGACCCATGAAGGTAGGTTTGGTCAACCTACCCGAGGCGATGACCCAGGCGGCTACGCCTGCTTGCAGTACTGGTTCGGTTGCTCATCCCGTTGAGCCAACTGTTCCAGCTGTAACCTTATCCCCGCCGGCTGTCAGTGCCATTTTCACCAAATCCATCACTGAGCCGGCGGTGATATCTCTTGCGGGTTCTTCCGTAGCCGCGGCCACGGTTGTGAGTTCACCTCCGGTGGTTTCGGCCGCGGCAGCCTCCACCACGTCTCCTCCGGCGCCTGCGATTGCGGCCGGTCCTTCAGGTACGTTTGGGGTTGGGGCGTCTAGCCAATCCTTGCCTCCTTCCCGTCTCCTTGACCTTTTGGATGGATATCCCTTAGGTTCAGGTGATGGGTTTGGTGGCTATCGGCCTGTTGTCGACCCTACAGGTGCGTAGGGTTATTTTGGCCTATATCCCTTTCATCATTTCTTTTTCTTAACTGTTTCTTGTTTTATTGCAGTTCGTGATTCCAACGAGGTGTACGCTCCTCGGTGGAAGATCCGCTGGGGAACGACCCTCCGGACTGCTGAAGACTGCATCGAATGGGCGCGTCACTCCGCCCCAAGCGGTGCGCTGGGGGAGGCCATGGCCAGCTACCAGGAGGGTAGGCTGTCCAACGAGCTTCGAATCCTTCTCGCCCGGATGCAGCCGCGTGTCGAGCTACTTTGTCGTGAAAACGACAAGTTGAAGACGGCGCGTAGCCTTGAAGTGGCTCAGGCGCGGGCCATCTGGAAGGAGAATGCGAAGCTTGCCGCCGTTGCCGCGGAAAAGGAGAAGGCCTTCAAGGCCCTTGAGGTTGACGTTCAGGCTCGTCTGGAGGCCCGTTCCAAGGCTGCCCAAGCTGTTAACGAACAGCTTCGGTTGGCTAAGGAAACTGCAAGGAACGCAACCGAGAGGGCCACCAAGGCTGAAGCTGCTGCTGAGCCTCTACGCATCGAGAATGAGGAACTTAAAGCCAAATTAGAGAGGCTCCAGCAGGCTCATGATGCCTTGGCCATGGAAGATGCCAAGAAGCTCCAAGAGATCTTGGACCAGAGGGGGGTGCTTGACCATACTGAGCGTAAGCTAAAGGGCGTCGAAGAGGCTGCAGCCAAAGATGTGTTGCTTGCCAACCTCACAAAGAACGAAGCCGAACGCGCCCGTAATGAAGCTCAAGCTGCCCTCCAGGAGGCTCTGGTTGCCAAGGAATGGCTTCTTCGAGAAGCGTTGTCGCAGGTATGCGCAGCTTCCTAACTTCTAACTTTACGTTTTTCCTTACTCTTGAGTTTGACAAACTTCTGTTTTGTAGGTTGTGCATCGGGTGTTCACGAACACATCATATGACGATGCGATGAGCGCAGCCCTCAACGCTTCTCATGAGGATGGGGAAAAGGCTGGCTTCCTGCTTGGTCTAGGGTTTGTTGAACAAGGCATCCCGCCTTCCAACTTCCCTCTTTACAATGTGGATACTGAAGCTGCGTATGACCAAGCAGTGAATCAGTATGCTGCCTTCCCGCATCCGGTGGTGGAGAAGGTGAACGAGATTGCTGCTGCTGATGATGGGCTAGCTATCCTTAAAGCTTTCCTTGAACCGCCACACTCTACTGATGGTGCGGGTCCAAGTGGAAGTGGTCCTGAAGCTTGATCCTTAAGATCCCTTTCCACCATTAGAGTAGATTTTTATTTTTGTATAGCTTCTTTTGTATGCGGGTATGTACCCAGCAATCTTTGTAATATTTGAATTTCGATGGAATAAAGATTATTTGCTAATGCCTTGCCTTGTTTATTTCACGCATATTTTGATTTAACTTAGCAATTTCTTTAGTACTTAGATAGGTTAAATTTTCAACGTGGCATGTAATAAGTTAAAGTTTTGCTTCCTTTTTCGTGATTGTGCGGATAAGACCGTCACTTGCACTTAGGATGGCCAAACTTTACCTATATCTGACCTGCGTGGAAGTTTTCCTCATCTTTTTCCTTTGAAATTTTCTAAGTGTTTTGAATAAGTTAACCTTTTGTTGCGCGGTTGCCAATAGGTCAATGTTAAGTTTCCTTTATCATGATTGTGCGGGTAGGACCGTCACTTTCATTTATTGGGATGACTAAACTTTACCTATAGCTGACCCGCGTGAAGGTTTTCCTTAGAAATTTTTACCGTTTTATGTGTTTATGCGGATTTTGCCGCCTTCCACACGCAACGACTTACTTCTTCCCATATTTATGCGGTGAACACCGGCACATCAGCGTGGGAAGTTCATAAGTATAAAGGTAAGGCTATCAACACAATGTGAAAGGAGAATCATTTCCATTAGAAGTGGCTCTAGGCCTTTTCTTTACAAGTTTGGAATTGATCTACATGTAACATTTGCGTAATTGAGCTCCGTTCCATGTTCTTGGGATAGGAGTGCCATCGAGCCTTTCGAGCCGGTATGCGCCTTTTCCCAAAACTTCTTTGATAATGTATGGTCCTTCCCAGACCGGTGCCAGTTTTCCTGGGCGCTCTTGGTTTGAAGCCTCGTTGTTACGCAATATGTAGTCTCCTACATTGAAGTTGCAGAGTTTTACCCGCGTGTTGTAGTACTTTTGCATTTGTCGCTTGTAGTTTTCTTCACGCGCTGCGGCTAAGTCTCTGCGTTCCTCGGTTAGCATAAGGTCTAACCGTCTTTCTGCATCATTGTCTTCTGGCTGAATCAAGACCCTTGGTGAGGGTAAACCAATTTCGACTGGGACCATGGCTTCATTGCCATAAGTGAGGCTGAACGGGGTTTCTCCTGTACTGGCCTTTTTCAGCGTTCTGTTTGCCCAAAGGACGTGTGGAACTTCGTCTACCCTGCCGGATCTGTGTTCCAGGAGTTTTTTCTTTATGCCTTCGACGATGCTTTTATTTGCTCTTTCCACCTCACCGTTACCTTGCGGGTGTGCCACTGAGGTAAAGGTGTGGGTGATTTGAAGTTCTTCTAGCCATTTTTGTAGCTTCTTGTCAGCAAAGTTGGTGCCGTTATCACTCACCAAAGTCTGTGGAAGTCCAAAACGACAAATAATAAATTCTCAAATAATTTTTTTAATATGTTTTGCGGTTGTTTGGGCTAAGGGTTTTGCTTCTATCCACTTGGTGAAGTAGTCGATGGCTACTACTAGGAACTGGACGTTTCCTGCTGCTGTAGGAAATGGGCCTGTCACATCGATGGCCCACTTCTGAAATGGCCATGAAGAGGTGACTGGAACAAGTTCATTCTTCGGGCGATGCGTGTTGGGTGCGTAGAGCTGGCAAGACCTACACTTTCTGATGTATGCCAGCGCATCCATATGCATCCCCGGCCAAAAGTATCCCGCGTTGTTTAGTTTAGGTACAACAGCGCGTGGACCTGCGTGTACTCCACAGATGCCTTCGTGTACTTCCCTTAGGAGGTAGTCAGCATCCTGGTTGTCCACGCATCTTAAGAGTGGGCCAAGAAAGTTACGTCTGTAAAGGATGTCATCAATGAGCTGATAGTTTAATGCTTTACAACGTATTTTTCTTGCCTGTGTTTTTGACTCTGGTAGTATACCCGCTGCAAGGTATTTTATTATTGGTGTCATCCACGTTTCTGTACTGGTTTGGATGACACAAATTTCCTTGTTCGGGACTGATGGTGCTTCGAGGAGTTCAATGGTGATGTCCTTTCCCAAATGGGTGAAGGCTAATGATGCAAGCTTGCTTAACGCATCCGCAGATTTGTTTTCGCTACGCTTGACGTGTATGACTTTACAATCATTAAAATCGCGCATAAGGGTTTTTGCTTGTGCGAGGTACAGGGCCATTGTGTCGTTCACGGCCGTGTACGTTCCATTTATCTGATTGGCTACTAACATGGAATCTACATGGGCTTCCAAGTTTTTCACTCCCATTTTACGCGCAATTCTCAGCCCTGCCAAGAATGCTTCGTACTCGGCTTCGTTATTCGTACTTGGAAAGTCCAGTCGAATAGCGTAAGTGTATTCTTGGCCTGCTGGGTTGGTTAATTTCAACCCTGCGCCTGAACCCTCGTTGCTGGCTGCTCCATCAGTGTAGAGTCGCCAGACATCATTGATGTCCTGTGCTGGGGAGGGTTGAGCCTCCTCCTGGCACTCTTTCTCCCGCGAAGCGGGGACTTCTGCAATAAAGTCGGCCAGGACCTGGCCTTTCATAGCTGGTCTTGGCTTGTACTTTATCGCATATTCCCCCAACTCAATTGCCCATTTGGCTAGACGTCCCGATAATTCGGGTTTGCCTAGAACGTTTGCTAGTTTGAAGTTGGTGAGAATGGTGATTGGGTGACCCTGGAAATATCGTCTCAGTCTGCGTGAAGCTTGTACAAGTGCTAAGACTAATTTTTCCAGGGTGGAGTACCGGGTTTCTACGTCTGTTAGGATACGGCTAACATAGTATATTGGCATCTGGATGCCTTTCCGCTCTGCTAGCAGGACTGCTCCGGTTGCTCTATCTGTGGCGGAAAGGTATAGGATTAATTCCTCCCCCGCTTCTGGTGCTGTGAGCGTTGGGAGTTCAATCAAGCGTGACCGAATCTCCTGAAAAGCTGCTTCCGCTTCTGGTGTCCAGCGGAAGTGCGTTTTCTTTAAACAGTTCCTCAATGTTGACACGAAAGGAAATGACTTATCCGCATGGTTTGCCAAAAAGCGGTTAAGTGCAACTAGTCGTCCATTCAGTGTCTGAGCTTGCTTGATGGTAGTAGGTGATTCCATTTTGATAATGGCTTCGACCTTTTCAGGGTTCGCTCTGAAGCCATCTTTAGTGACGATGACCCCTAAGAACTTCCCTTCTTCCATCCCAAAGGAACACTTGCTCGGGTTGAGCTTCATGTTTATCTTCCTGAGCGTGTTGAAAGTTTCTTCGATGTCTTTCAACATTGCTTCTGCGTCAGGGCTTTTGATGACCAAGTCATCCATGTAGAATTCCAAGTTCCTCCCAATTTGGGCAATGAACTCTTTGTCCATCAGGCGTTGATATGTGGACCCGGCATTCTTAAGTCCGAATGGCATCATTTGATAACAAAATGTGCCATCGGGCGTCCGAAATGCGGTTTTGTCCTGATCATCTACAGCCATGTGGATTTGATGATACCCCTTATACGCATCCAGGAAGCATTTAAGGCGAAACGGTGCTAACGAATCTACCTTAAGATCAATTTCGGGTAACGAATAACAATCTTTGGGGCATGCTTTAAGTCTTTGAAATCTATGCACATGCGTCATTGTTTGTTATTCTTCGGTACCATAACGGGATTTGCAACCCATGTTTGATATCTGCTAACGCGTACGATGCCCGCGTCAAGGAGTTCCTTGACTTGGGTTCTACACGCGTTAGCTTGTTCCGCCCCCATTACTCTGCGCTTTTGTATGACTAGCGTAAAAGCCGGGTCACACTTCAGCTTATGCTCTGCCTTACTTCGAGGTACACCAGTCATGTCAGCTGGTGTCCATGCAAAGATATCAGCGTTTTTCAGTAGTAAGCGTTTGAGTAAGGTGCGCGTGGGATCAATGACTGTTGGGCCAATGGTAACGGCCTGGTCCGGGTATTTGCCATTGAAGGCCCATTCTTCCGGTTCGGTGATGGTTGGTTTAGCCATCTTTGGTTTAGGTTTAGATGAGACAGATGCGATGCATACCTGGGGAATGCCGGTGATCATCGCTACACCCTCAGCTGTTGGCCATCCCATCATGCCGTGGACTGAAGATACCACGGCGTTGAATCTTGCCATCCCGTCTCTTCCAAAGAGAATGTCGTATGTGTGGTGTGGCTTCCTCATTACGACAAAGTCCACATCTTCTGTGCGGGAGTGTTTCCCGTCCGAGAGAGTGACGGGGAAAGATAGGATACCCAGGGGGTGTTTGTACTGCCGTCGAACCCTTCCATCGAGGCGCAGACCGTTTCCAGGCGTTCCTTGTCTTCGTCATCTAGCTTGTCGAAGAACTGCCTGTACATCACCGTTGACGAGGCGCCGTTGTCAGCAAGAGTGCGTAAAGTGATGTAGTGCCCCAGCTGGCTTTTGATGACGATAGGGCCTTCTTTGCTGGGTCCTCCTGGCACTCGCGGGAAGCGCACTTCAGCTTCCTTCCACGCGCATGGTTCTGTCGCTCGTCTTTTTCTTCCTGTGATGTTAGTATGAACCATATGGATGCTGATGTCAACGGGTTTTCGTCCATTGCCTTTGTACCATTTCTCATTCCTCCCTCCATTCTTGATTGATGCCACAAGGTGTGCAAGTCTTCCATCCTTGACGAATGTTTCAACTATATCCTTCAAGGATGTACACTCCTCTGTACTGTGACCCTTTGTCCCGTGGAAGTCACAGAATTTGCTCTGATCCGCATTAGGTCGTTGCCGGATCATTGGAGCTTTTGGCCATGGGAGTTTTTCGGTGGCAAATATCTCCGTGACGCTTTTGGTGAGTGGCGTCCACCGGTGTTTTCGGCTTGAAGGGTGCGTGTTATCCCTTCCGCCAACAAGAGGGCGAGAGCTGGATGAGGTGTCAAAGTTTACCCTTTGCCAAATACCTAGCTTCCTCTTTTTGTTCTGCCGGGCGATCCGAACATTGTTTTCTCTGGTCCTCTGCGTGTAGAGATGTGTACTCTGGGGAAGGTCCCTACCCAGTTGCTTCTCTGTCTCGGCAAAGCGCTTGGCCGCCGTCATGATGGCATCCCATGTGGATGGCATGCCGTCCTTACCCGTCAACTTGCGGATAAGCTCTGGGTATTCGGCACCCTGGATGAAAGCGGCGCGAACAAGATCTTCACTTATGTCGCCCAGACTCAGCTTTTTGGAGTTGAAGCGAGTGGTGAAGTCTAGTAAAGATTCATCCTCCTCTCTGACGCAGTTGAGGATCGTCCACTGTTCTTCAGTATATTTCCTCTGTTGACTGAAGTGTTGGCTAAACTTCTGTTGGAAGTCTGCCCAATCGTAGATGTGGTTGACCGGTAGACGATCGAACCACGCTCTAGCTGGCCCAACAAGCGTCATTTGGAACATGTAACACCACGTAGGTTCCGTCCAATTACTGACGGTTGCCCCCGCTATGAATCTGTTCAAATGATCGTCCGGGTCGGACATACCATCATAGGTGCCGATGTTGGACATCTGTTTGGCACTTTTCGGGGCGATTGCTTCCGCAATGTCCCTTGCAAACTTGGACTTTCCCGCATTTGCAGCAGTTGGTCTAAAGGTTTTGGAGAAGTCACGTGGGTTTCCTCCCGCGTTCCTTGGTTTGAAGGTTTCTCCAAAATTCCTTCTTGGTTGGAAGTCCGTTTCCTTACGCTTCCCTTTCGCCCTGTGGCGAGGGTTTGCGTCGGTGTCGTATTCCTCCCGATCATCGTCCGAGTACTCGCACTCACTGTTCATGTTGAGCTGTTGTCGAGTACTTCCGAATTCGTCAGCCTGTTGGAGTGAACGTAAACGTTCATCCAACTCAGCTTGGAACTCTTTCTGACGTGCTTCGGCCCACGCCTTAACTTGATCGAGTGTTTGGCGAGGGAGCGTCGTCTGTTTATCCAACTGGGCATCAGTGAACCCCAAGTGAAATATTGTTTACTGAACTTGCCCCGGCTTGGGTAACCGGGGTAGTGTTCGTAAAATTTGTATTACCGCCGGTGTTCCTCCCAGTGGCTGGGGTTGGGGTTACCGGGGTTTCCTGGTCACTTACTGGCCTTGGGACCGGAGTAACGTTAACCATTTCTTCAGAAATTTTGAAAAAACTGAGAATTAGTTCTAGCTTTTATGCACGGATGGCGCCAATAAAGAAACACTAATCGACCCCGGGCAGATTACGGATAATCTGGGGGTTAAATAGATGTTTCCCACGAGGGTCAGGTCCGGTAAAGAAGGATGTTCTTCAGATGACCTGCAAAACAAACACCGTGAGCTCGTCACTGAGAAGGGGGGGTTCCTCCTTGTGACCACCCTCCGGCGTGAGAATCAGACTAGATTGCTCTGAATATAAGTGTATATTGAGAGAAATAGCAAGTGAAGGTAAAATACCAGATGATGATACCGTTCCAAGGTGTTGGAGTATTTATAGCCGAAGGTAGGTTTCCAAGCAGGTACAGCCAGCTGTATAATATTCCTGTTCTACCAACTATGGGCTACGCACGTGCCATGCTGGTTGGTGGGTAGGCAGCGGCTGATAGTGACAAGGCCGGCTGTGTACTGTTCCCTTTCCACCAACTGCAGGCTATGTGCGTGCCACGACAAGGGTTGGTGAGTAGGCAGCGGCTAATAGTGACAAACAGTACTAGAGCATGCTCCTCCTCGTACTGTTGTCGGTGAGCTGTCACCCTGTGATTGGTTCATGGGCTGCTTTGGTCAGATCTTGTCTATTTTGTCCATACCTTGGCAGGTATAGTACAAAAGATCTTCCAGAAGCACACGGACTGACTCATTTGGGCGGGAGTATTCCCTCCTTGCTCATTCCTTCAGGTGACACTGAATTATTGAGTGCTTTGTGCGTGTAGCCTTGCTATTAGTGCGGGTAGCCTTCCCTGATGGCTTGTATCCGCAGCTGCGGGGACATGCGGGGTACTTCACCATTGGGAGGTTTCCCTGCGGGAACAGCTGGCGTACTGTGCGTAAGGTCTTCATCTCTGAGCATGGTGGGTCCTGCGGAACCAGTTGGTCCTTGCGCAGACGTCCCTCTTCAAGGTGAGTCTTGCGGGTCCAACTGGGCTATGCTGGGACCTACCTCTTCAATCGTTGTTGAGAGTGATAACTTCTCAGCGTGCATTCCATCTTTCGATAAGCCTAAGGTTAACACCGGTAGACTTAATGACGCAGTTCAAAAGCGGAAATAAACACAAAGATGCATTTTTGTAAGGATTTTCCAAATTTGGCACATTTACTGATTTCAATCATCTAACCTTAGTAAATCACAAACCATTTATATAAAGATTGTTCTGTATCGAAATAGAAACTTAATCAAAACAATATACAGACCGGTATCATTTATGCGTTTTTACGTTCAATAAATCAAAGTGGTGAAGATTGACGGAATTGAGGAAAAATCTTGATTGACGAAATTGATACTTAAAATTAAGGAATTTGGGCCTGACAGTTGGTTATGAGCGCTCGCCGCACTATAACTCCAAGCATAACCTAATTTACACCCGTTTTCTGTCATAATTTCCCGCTTTCAACTTTTTCAAATCAACGTCTGTTTATCATCATTTAACCGGTTAACCGTGATATGTTGTAACACTAAATTACAACATTTAATTCTTATATCAACAATCATTAATACCTAGTTAGTGCCATCGTATCAAACTAACTGTAAATTACAATAATAAATTTCTTACTTTCATACTTTATAGATTTAGATTTGATTAGACTTTTAATGTAAGAAGATAACTAAACCATGGTTAAGCTAAGAGGGAGACATGTGAAAAAAAAATATCTTCCACAACAAACCAAACTAAACCTCATCCTTATCCTACTCACCTTATCTCTTTGTTACAATTTTTGCTTGTATATTTATATATATGTATGGAATTTAATACCAATCAATCAACCAACCAACAATCAAATAACACAAAATGCAGGCTTCCATCTACTTCCCATCATCACTACCTTTCCTCTCTACCAAAACCACCTCAACTTTCACAAAGACATTATTTCCTGTGAAACATGATCATCAACAATGTATTAAGACATCATCAACCTCAATCTCCAAGATCAAAGCAACCGCCTCTGATGCTCCTGAAGTCGATTACAACTCCATGCAATCCTCGTAAGCACTAAATTCTATCTTCTTAAACCGCCTAAACTTTTTACAGTTTTTGAACTAGAGTAATTATTACTGTGCTACTTTATTTTTTGTAGCGTAATTACTCTAGTTCAAAACTGTATAATAACAAATATTACTATAGTTATATGTACGTTTAGACAGTTTAGCAGGTTAATTTTATTTGTCGCGTATCTCATCACATTAAGTATATAAATATCTTGTATTGTGTGAAGTGTTTTTCCAGCAGAAGCATGTGAGACTGTGGGAGGTGTTGCATGTGATGTTGAAATGTTTCCTGAGACCAAACTCAAACAAGAACCTAAATCCAACGACAAGGTGGTTAACACACAAACAGTTGACAGAGAGTATCTTCAGTATGACAATCCCAAAACGTAATATATGTTAATATAATTTGTTTCTTTGAATTTAAATCCATATGTATATATGTATATTATTAATTTGTTGATGGTAATCAAAATAATAATGTTTTGTACAGGGTGTTTATTGCGGAGGCCTGTGATGATCTTGGAGGAGAATTTTGTGAACCAGCCTATCAGAGTGGAGATAAATAATTAACATAATAACAATAATAAAAATAATATAGTGTTTATTTCAACCATATATACTGTATGCATGTATGTATATTAAATAGCAACTGTATGTGGGGTTTATGTTTATGTTTTTGAGCTCTAGCTAATAGTAATCCTTTTACATTTTGTTTCCATTTACATTAAGTAATGATCAAACCAACATATATACTCTTATAAGACTTAAAAGATACAAAATAAAAAACAAAGTGACATAATAGAAATCATTGATCGATTTTTATTAGTGGCAGCGGATCAAAGAGAACTTTAGATTCTCTCGTATAACGCTTGGTGATATTGAAGAACACGATCATATATGACAACTTGATTGCACAACAAAGTATAAAGAAGACAATAATTGGATAACCAGTTTAAGGTTAATCCAAAATCTTGTACCAATTAAATATGTCGGAACCATTACATATGAATATCCTAGGATAAGCGGTTAGACGACAGTTGTAAGAGTTTAATGGTTTTTGGCATCAACAACCTATAGAAACAATAACAGAAGTTGTCATCGTTAACCTCGTTTAACCCTAGTTAATCTAATGTTACATGGTTCTAATAAAAATAATTACCAGTATAATACTAATTTCGTTTATAATCCATCCGACAATTTCAATTGTAAAATTTGGCATGAGACCAGAAATCCCTTTTCTTAGAAAGCAGATTGAAGTTTATATGTAAACTAGTTCTTAGCTATTCATGTTTAATAGAGTACTAGCAATAAACCCGCGCGATGCTGCGGCGATTATAATATGTTTAAACGATTTTTAGTAGTTAAACGACATATAATGATCTGATCATAAAGATAACAAATAGCAAAACAATATTAACAAACGATTAAAAAACATGTTCTTTTTTAAATATAATCAAATGTACCTTTTTTTATATACCAATTGAGTGAGCATTTTGCCATCGTGCTGACATCAATAAATAAATACTAGCGTAAATGCCCGCGCTTCGTGGCGGGGACGTACAAAAGATTCAGTCGGTTATGGTTTGGTTAGATATGGTACCCGCATTTGCTACACCAAAATTTATGTTCGATATAGTTTACGATACGATACAAAAATAAAATAAATTAATATAACAATATTAGCAAAAAAATAAATTAATCAAGCTTTAAGGTACAAACAACAACGGCTAACTAATTGAGTTTCGAAATTACCCTTCACTCCTTCAGCTTGATAACAATAATCATATGCTAAACTAAGCATTTAGGATGATTTTGTTGAATGGAGTTCCAATTCTTTAATTAAAGATGATGACGATGATGATATTATGTTATGTTCAGAAACCCAAGATAACATTCTTATTTTAATTTGACTTTCTATAGTCAAAACCAGGATTTTACTTTCAAAATTTAGTTCCAAATTCAAAAGTCGAAATACCGAATTAGAATTAAAAAAAAAAGGAAAATTACAAGTGCCCAATGGCACGTGACATGTGCATCCTGTGAGATAACTTGAGTAGTTCCTCAACTTGGAATTTATGAACCTTAAAAGATGCTTCTGATTCGTGCATAGAAACTGCTATTTAGAAGATTTTAAATCTCGACACCCACACCATTAATCATTCACATAGTAAATCAAAATTTACCACATATTTAGATAATTTCATTCTACAATTTTTTTTAGCGAAATTTTCCATTTCATTATAATTTACTATAAAACGATTACAATAGAGTGGCAGGAAAACAGGCAACAAGCTGCGCCGCAACCCCCTTTTGAATAGCAAAGCCAATCCTGCTAAAACGAAGTTTTGGGACTAGAAGCTGAAGAGGTTCCGTGTACGACGCGCTGAACCCTACTAAAAAATTTCACAGCCTCTGGGGCCAGGAAACCAAATGTATCAAAGGCAAATGGTAGAAAGACATGTTGATTATCTAAACAAGCTTTCTCGTGTTTAACAACTTTTCTCGATTCAGCCTTCAACGCAGTCTGACCCACAACAAACCCACGGTCCCTGAGCCCAACAAGAGGAGACACTCCTGTAAGATCCACACAGGCGTGTTTCCCCCCTGTCCACCCGAACACAAGAATATCAGCTGGTCGTAAAGTGGACCTCCCTTCAAGAGGATCTGTGAGAAAGTTAACAGGGGCCTCCTTTTTAGCAGAAATCCCTGCCCGTTTAAGAACATCACACAAAACATCCCTAACCAAATCATGTTTGTATTTAAAGCCAGACAATTCTTTGCAATGCACCGCATGGTCACCAAAAGAATCCAAACAGACCTTGCGATAAATTGGGCAAGGTTCATCAGTCGGGAACATAGGGATCATTAACCGGTACTTAAGGATAGCCCGATACTCCAAACCCGACATACGTTGGCCTAATCCTTCAATGGGGATGGCCGTTAGAAAATCCTGAGCCCAAAGAGCCCAAAGGCATTCAAACACCGCCTTTTGGCGAGGGGATAGATTAAACTTCACTTCTAAACTCTTGACGATTCCACTAAATAAGGCACTCGCCACAACATGTTGGGCTTAGGGGGGGGGCGGTGTCCTTATTAGAGAACCCGCTAAGATCAAAATCTGGAAGTGAAGTACGCAAACGATCCATCGCACACCCATAATCAGAGTCCAACCCATAAATATCACAACCCCGAAGAATATGGTCTTGCAAACACCACGATTGTGCTCTCGAAGCCACAAAAGCATATGTAGTTACATCCTCGGCCGAACAGAGACCCAAACCCCCATAACGGGTCGGAAGTGATGCCAACCTCAATTGGAGATCCCCAAAGAACGGACCTCCACAAACCACGATGTCCTCAATCGCCCTTCAAAGACCATTGTCAAATATAGAAACAGCTTCCCCCACATACATAGGTTGGCATGTTCTCAAACCGAACAAAAGCTTGTCGACTCCCATACATGAGCGAAGCAAAAGAAGCTCGCATTGAGGATCCCGAAGTCTTGGGAGACAGCTCATTAGTTCCACAGCGCTAGATGCCCTTTTCATAGCCAAACTGCTGATAAACCCCGCATCCCGGCTCACCAAGGAGTTTCACGCCAATCACCGGCCTTCCAATCCCGCAAGGGAACAACCCCTCCTGAACCTTCACGCCATTGCATGTTGGCCAAAATAACTCTGTTTTCTTAACGTTTAATTCAAGACCCAAACGAGGCCCCTCAGACATGATAATATCTAATGCTTTCGCCACCTCTCTAGTATCCCCGATAATCGTGCCATCATCCAAGTACCAAGCATGAAAGAGAAGCTTGCACCGATCTCTGATTTGGTGAACAAGTGGGTGCAAAACTAAGGCAAAAAGGAGAGGCCCAAGAGGGTCCCCCTGTTGAACCCCAGTGGTGGATTTAATGTAAGTATCACCCACATATAACCTAGCCGACTGCCCATATAAAAAATCCACCCAAAGAGAAATGGAAGGACATCGAATCCGTACCTCGTGTAGAAGGGTCGTCCTATCTACTAAGTTGAAGGCATTGGAGAAATCAACAGTAAGCATAGCCCGAATGAAACTGATTCAGAAACCTGTTCGCGCTATGGAGCACGGCCTCAGCCCCAGTGGGAACTCCCACCCCAAATTGAAAGTCACCGAGGTATTTAGCCATCTCCTTCCGACACCCCTCATAGCCACCTTAGAGACCAATCGCCTCCAAATGGCCCCAACGGCAATAGGTCTAATCCCATTATCCGGTTTAAGCAACGGCGTAAGTGGGTAGACGCAACAAACTCTGCCAACACCTTAGGACACCTTCCCCCCCAAAAATAAATTAACCACCGCAGAGATAGCCTTGAGCAAACCATCCGCAATCGGAGACCCCTCTCCGCACAACGCATCTAAAATGTGTTGGGCTCGTAAACCATCCCGCCCACACGAAGTCCTTTTAAGGAAAGATTTAATGCACCCAAGCACACTATCAACGTCCACGACAAGGGGAGACTCAGAAAGCAAGGAAGCAGACATAATCAGAGGCACCATGATGGGATGCTTAGACAACAAAGCGTTCAAAGTATCCTTACCGAAAGGTGCAATCCCTGAAGAGCATAATACCTTGACCGCAGCAGTGAAATTCCCGTCCGCAACTTTCCGCAAACATTGTTTAACATTGGCGCCCAACCCGGCGTTGTCAGACTCGGGGACAAAATCATCACCACCCGGGGCAACCCCAAGGGGTTGGTCAAAAAGCGATATAAGGAGCTCAAAGAAACCGTCACGGTCACCCCAAGAGGATAGCGACCGTTGAATAATTCAGCATTGCTGAGACTTTCTATTGCCAGACCTGCGTTGCTGACGATTAGAAGGTCTGAAAACTCGTAATGTGCAACGTGGTAAAAACAAAAGTTTCACCCACGCCTCAACAGACTCTGGCATAGACGCCACCTTACCCAGAGCACCCACTAAGGCTTGGGAAAAAGCCATACGACAACTATGAGGAATGTTTTTAACAGTCGTAATAGGAAGAGTGAAGACACGCTCAAGGAGAGCTACATCCACCTCCACCATTTCCACCGCGACGACTTCCCTCCCAACATGTGGCTTCGCAATCCCCACTATAAATTCCTCCACATCTCCCATGACACACTTGTACCAGACCGACTCGTCATCATGATGGCACCCCCGACGGAGAGCATGTGACTCCATACACGCTCCACACATCCACCTACGCGAGACCTTTAAAGCCTCACCAACCGAAATAAACAAATCCAAATTCGTCGTGATCGCCTCTCGTAAGGTCTCTTTCTAGTCATCCGATGACAAATGAAGCCGCTTAATATGTGCGGCCAATCGAACCTCCTTGGACCCCGGTAATCCATCCGGGCAACAGTGGAAGCCTCTAAACGGACACGGCCAAACAACCTCCTCGATAACCCCGGTCATACCACCCCCGCACAACAAAACACCCCGGTAGCCACGTACCGCACCAAGAAAAATAATAATAAAACAAAACTCGAGTTGAGTTTGAGGAATGAACACCCGAACGAAAGGGGAAGGAGGAGAGCAACCACCCATTGTCCTCCCCTCCTCAAAACACCAAAAACAAAGATTATTTCATTGAGGCATTTTGTCGAACACCTGGCGGGCAAACTATTTTCTTCAAAATTTTAGTTGATGATAATTCCTTTTGAATGTACAAAGTGAAAATGGGAAGCTACGATATGAACTTAGAAGCTGAAAAAGCTTATTATTATTAATATTATTATTATTATTAATGGAGCAAAAGGTCAGAAGCTCAATAAGATCATCTGCATATCGGGTGCTTGATTTGGAGCCATCAATTACCATTCAAAACGAACCGTTTGACCTGAACCTGTTTCAATTCGTTAACATTGGTGGGTTGTCACATATGCAATATATATGTAAATAACTATATATAAACGTACGGAGTTTGCTAACAAGTGGAGGTTGACAATGGGGTTATTTGTTTGGTGTTTCGGTTCGCCGGAGATTGATGTTACGAGATATCAGATGGCATTCTACAATGAACTGATCCGAATAAATATTGCAAAACCCAGATAGACAAATGATCCCAATATTCATTTTTGAACAAAAAGTCAAAATTGAGAAGCAACTCGACTTTTAGAATATGATTTCCATGTTCAACTCTCACCATATATAGAGCAAAATGCCCTTTTTACACTTTAAAATTTTCTTAGACTCCTTGAACTACTTCTAAATGACTAAATTGTCCCTAATCAAGTAATTAAGCATTGTAGACAACATGGGGCTAATCAGTTAACTAAATCTTGTGTATTTTTTGTTGTTTGAGAAGTTTCCATACGACATAGGGTTTATTTCAGATTATGTTCATATATAAATAATCAGAACAATGACATGTAATCTAACGTTTAGAACATGATGTTCTAGCATGTTCACGCTGGCACCTTCGTTGAATGCATTAAAAGTTAAAACACATCTAAAAGACAACATTATAATTGCAATTATGATTAGAACATTTAAAAGACGGTGCATGTATAAAATCTAAATGACAAAAAGGCCCTTACCATGTTACATTTCACAAGTAAACATGCACATCAGATTGCTGTCACGTAACCAACCTACATAGTTATACAATACGAGTCGATCTGGGTTGACCCGAACACTTATTGACCAATCAACAAACCCACCATATTTACACCTCTAATCCTATTTGGGTCAAAATTAAATTTAACTGTTATACAAATTTACACACATACATCACGAAACTTCTTTCGGCGGTGTATTGATTCCACATAAACCGTTGCAACATTAGATATAGTCTGCATAAATATGTGAAAAAAAAGAGATTAGTTTGTTGCAAATTTTCTCTTTATTTTGTTTTTAAGTTTGTTTACCAATAAGAAAAGTAGAATGATAAAAAAAATACCTTCCACTATAAACAAGAATGCCCAAAATGCAAAAAAAGAGACCGCTGGAATAGAAATATAAGCATATTTAGCAACAAAGGAAAGAAAAGAGTGTACCTTAAATTCAATTAATTTGTAGAAAATGAAACGGACAGCTATTAATTGGATGATGAATTCATTAGTGAGTTAATGTATGTGTTAAAAGGATGATATTGGGCTCTTATTAATCCATTAATTAGACCCCTTAAATTCAATTAATTCGTTGAAGATGAATTCATTGTGAGTTAATGTATTGTTAAAAGGATGATAGTGGGCTCTTAATATATTTTCCCTATTTTTGCCCTCCACATATTTGCATAAGAGGTTGTACAACATGCATATATGATATAACTTCATATAAAACTCTAACATGGCCCTCCTTCATGATTGATAATATAATAATGGCAAGTGAGCCCGCGCTTCGCGACATGTATATATTTTTAAAACACGAACACAATTATCCTTCATCAAGATGACTTATATATGTACTCACCTCTTGCATTTGGTCATAGAGCATATCAAGCTAGCAACGTATACCGTTTTACGGATGCTTATTTTCCCAATGACCCATGAGCCAATAATATACGACATCAAATCAACCATTTATGTTTTATTAAACTACCTGTTTAATATTAAACCATAAGAAACATTACCAAGATTTGACAAAATGTAGGTTGGTCTAAATCCTTCCACTTGAATCTTCAAGTCAAACATTAATTTTTTATAAGCAAAGTTGTAAAAGGGATGATCTTGCAGAATTGCTAAATCATAAGGGCTGCCAGCAGGGGCATACTCGGTAATTTATAACGCTGATCTTGTCTTATCAAGTATCATAATCACAATGTTATTATAAAGTAACATGCGTTCTATACTCAAACATAGATAAACCTAAAATCTAAACATCAATGCAATTAAAAACCGCCAAAATATTTACAGGATTTGTTACAGTGGGTAGCACATCCAGCTACGAGTGAGATTTCTGCTTAACAGTTCCTGCAAAACTGTAAAAAAGAGAGTTACAAAAAATTTCAAAATTCATCTAAAGATCTACATGATAAGACATAAGCACATGATCAAATCATAACAAATATAAGAATCAACATTTGACTTATAAATCTCAAAATCAATGGCAAACAAGCTTATATGAAAAACATATTACGTCTGTGCCAACAACTTTACACGTAAATCTCTAATACAAATCAGCACTTTTTGAGTATCAAATCATAAAAGTTTGACTTTTTGAGTATCAAAACCGCACACCATTTGACTGAACATTAATAACAACAAGCAATAAACACTAACCTCTGATTACTCCAAGCAACAAAAAGAAAGATTTTAAATTAACTCCAAACAATAAATATGAAACTTTCGGCCTAATTTTTTTTATTAACCAATTATTTAGGAACTTAGCCTTGAAAGTAGTGACCCAATAATATATTTTAGGCCGTAAAGCCAGTAACAACGTTGAAACAAGTACGACGTGATACCCAGATTACACTTGATTTGATTGCCATGTTCGTTAAGTTCGATGCGGTTTGGTTTTAGAACAAGGTATAACCAAAGCCGAATCGTAAAAGACAAACCAAAATTTTAGTTTTATAAATTAAATTTGACATTTAACTGTGATGACTATCTTTAATTAATAAGAATGTAAAATTACCAGTGAGAAAAAGTACATATGTTATTAACTCTTCATTATGATATGTAGTAACTTTTATGCAATATTTTCAGACCTGGACGCCTTACCGAGTCAGAGGTTGGACCGGACATTGACCCGGACGGTGGCATAAAAGTTTTATGATATCCTTTGTTTTCACCCGCTGAAACGTATGCATTTAACTTAAATCAATCCAAGATGCAACAATAGTTAGGTGGCACAAATATAATAAATAACAAAATAAACTAATAGATGTAAAAGTAACCTGCTTCGAACTTCACTGTGGGTGAAAAATTGTGGCCTCTTCCTTCAAGATTCCTTGCTACCAAATCTCTCATTTTATCATCAAAACCTCTAGAAAACTAATATTGAAAAAAAACAACCTTAAAACCTTTTTTACTAAATACGTCAATTTATTCATGAAGATGAAGTCAATTTTTCATATAATAAAAAGATTATAACCTTATGAAAGTTCCTTAGAAGAAACTAAATAAAGAAAACTAACTTACTTATCTCTTCAAATTTTCATCAATATACACACAATGAAGAGCAAGCAGATTATTGTAATCCAATTTTTGTTGGATTAATTTCTATTCCGGGTCACAAGTCGGTGAACCGGGCCTAAGAGGTTTTAACAAGTCGGTTAAAGTCTAAGGGGTATTATGAAATATTCTTCCATATGCTTGGTGTCCAAGTTCACCTTGGTGGCCAAGTTGAGTGGTGACCACATATTATGCTTGGTTAATATGTATAAATACATGTATAAAGTTAGTGTTAGACACAACATCATACAACAACAACAAACACAACAATCACTACCATCACTACCAAAGTTATCGTAATAAGTTTTTTGAGTTATATTTTCTGGTTATAATATAAGTCGGTTATTTATAAGTTGTGCGTTAATTATCGTTTATCATTCTTGAATTGGTATCAGAGCTCGGTTCAAGAACGCGATAATTAACGGCCAACAAAGAAGGTGTCTCAATCGAACAAGTTGGTTTGATTTCCTGAAGAAGTTGTTATCGTGGTTCATCGAACAAGTTGGTTTGATCTCCCAAAGATGTTGTTGTCATTGTCGATAGCATAGTTCGTTCAATTGTTACTTTATTCAAACAAGTTGGGTTTGAGTAGCCATGGGTGACACGACTCCACCACCGCCGCCAAAGGGGAAAGAGAACGAGCCATATTCCGTTCAATGTCCAATGTTAACTGCAACGAACTATACAGTGTGGGCTATGAGGATGAAAATAGTCCTAAGAGTTCACAAAGTTTGGGACACCATCAACTCGGGTGTCCCCGATGAAGACAAAAATGACATGGCTATGGCCTTGTTGTTTCAATCCATACCTGAAACCTTGATAATGCAAATTGGAGATCAAGAAATAGCTAAAGCCATGTGGGATTCGATTAAAACCCGACACTTAGGTGCCGAACGGGTTAGAGAAGCACGTCTCCAAACCTTGTCAATGGAATTTGACAATATGAAGATGAATGAGTCAGATTCCATAGATAACTTTGCGGGCAAGTTATCGAGCATTGCCTCGAAATCAGCGGCTCTCAGCGAAGTTATAGATGAAGCAAGGTTGGTAAAGAAGTTTCTCAAAAGTCTCCCAAGATCGAAGTATATTCAAATGGTTGCTTCGCTTGAGCAAATGTTGGATCTCAATAAAACAGGATTTAAAGATGTTGTAGGCCGACTCTGAGCCTATGAGGAGCGAATCTGAGAAGAAGAAATTCAAGGGGGTGACCAAGGTAAACTTTTATTCGGTAAATATGATTCATCAAGTCATAGAAGTTTTGAATCTAATGGGGGGCGAGGACGAGGAGGTCGAGGTCGTGGTCTAGGCCGTTTTAACGGCCAATACCGAACCCCTAGTACCGAACAAGGGTCATCAAGTCGGGGGAAAACAAAGGTGAAGAAAGATCGGTCAAAGATTTTATGTTACCGATGTGACAAGTTTGGTCACTTTGCATCAGGTTGCACGGACCAAGTTCAAAAGGGTCAAGAAGCAAACCAAACCGAAGCCCGAGAAAATTTTGATGATACGGCGTGTATGCATCAAGTTGTGTTCTTAAATGAACAAAACCTAATACCAAAGAAATACGAGACCAAGCGGGTCGAAAATGATGTATGGTATTTGGATAATGGGGCAAGTAATCATATGACGGGAAACCGGTCATATTTTTAGAGTTAAACGAGAACATAACCGAGAGGGTTAAGTTCGAAGATGGGTCATTTGTTTAAATCAAGGAAAAAGGCTCAATTTTTTTCTAAGGAAAATCGGGTGACCAAGACTTGCTAACCGAGATTTATTATATTCCGGAGTAAAAAAATAATATAATAAGTCTCAGCCAAGCAACGGAGTCCGGATGTGACATTCGGATGAAACACGATCTTCTGACCATGTACGATGAGAACGGGAGGTTACTCATGAAGGTCAGGAGATCCGAAAACCGACTCTACAAATTACGAATGAAAATTGGAGCTCCCGTGTGTTTGCAATCAAAGATTGAAGATGATGCATGGCGTTGGCACGCAAGACTTGGGCACATCAATTTCGAGTTAATGAAATCGATGGCTAAGAAGGATCTTGTATGAGGTTTACCACATGTTGAACACGAAAATCAGGTGTGTGAATCGTGTTTGGTGGGTAAACAAACGAGGCGTTCGTTTCTGGCTACATCCTCGTTTAGAGCATCCCAACCTTTGGAGTTAGTTCATGGTGACTTGTGCGGTCCAATAACCCCATCCACTATCTCGGGTAATAGGTATGTCTTTGTTATTATAGACGATTACTCACGATACATGTAGACGTTTTTATTGAAAGAAAAAGGTGAAACGTTTGAAAGTTTTAAGAGGTTTAAAGCCCTGATCGAGACGAAGGCGGGTTTACCAATGAAAACTCTCCGAACCGATAGGGGAGGAGAATTCACTTCACGTGATTTCAATCGGTTCTGCGATGAAAGTGGAATTATTCGGTATTTAACCGCCTCGTACACGCCACAACAAAATGGCGTGGTAGAAAGGAGAAACCGGACTTTAATGGGGATGGTGCGGAGTATTCTAAAGGCGATGCATGTACCGAATTATATGTGGGGAGAAGCGGTCCAACATTCAACCTTTTTAATCAATCGGGTCCCAACCCGGGCCTTGGTTGATCAAACTCCATATGAACGGTTCAAGAAAAAGAAACCGATTATTGAACACGTTCGAGTATTTGGGTGCATGGCGTATGCTAAAGTTGATAGTGTACATCTAAAGAAACTTGATGACAGGTCAAGACAGCTCGTTTATCTCGGGTCGGAGACCGGTTCAAAAGCATACCGTCTCTTCGATCTGAACACCCGGAAAATTGTTGTTAGTCGAGACGTTGTGTTTGACGAAAACAAAGGGTGGAATTGGGTAAAGAAAGTCGAGAAGAATGACTACGAGCCGGGTATGTTTTCGAATATTGGGGGGGGGGGGGTGCGGTTGACAATGGAACTGGTCAAATTGAACCCACTATTGAAGAAACGTCTATAAGCAACCCGGGTAGCCCAAGCTCTGAACCTACATCATCGGTTCAACCCGAGTCAAACAACTCAGCCGAACCAAGTCATATTGGGCCTAATTCCTCAACCTGCTCTCAAGATATATCGACGAGTAATGGGTCACAGGTCCATTCGGGTGAAAATGAGGCCCAAATGGGTCTAAGACGTTCAACCCGAGTCTCGGTTTTACCAAGACGATTACAAGAAGATTATGTGTTACATATTGACTCTGACTATGAGCACATTAGCGGGAAAGAGCAACGGGCTGATATCCTCACTAAAGCACTCGCAAGAATCAAGTTCACGGAGATACGCGAGTTACTTGGAAGACCTTTCTAATCCGAATCAGAAATTAGGGGGGTGAATGTTGGATTAATTTCTATTCCGGGTTACAATTCGGTGAACCGGGCCTAAGAGGTTTTAACAAGTCGGTTAAAGTCTAAGGGGTATTATGAAATATTCTTCCATATGCTTGGTGGCCAAGTTCACCTTGATGCCCAAGTTCACCTTGGTGGCCAAATTGAGTGGTGACCACATATCATGCTTGGTGACCAAGTTGGGTTACTAGTATAAATACATGTACAAAGTTAGTGTTAGACACAACATCATACAACAACAACAAACAAAACAATCACCACCATCACTACCAAAGTTATTGTAATCAGTTTTTTGAGTTATATTTTCTGGTTATAATATAAGTCGGTTATTTATAAGTTGTGCGTTAATTATCGTTTATCATTCTTGAGTTTTGAAGTCCTTTTACACAAAATGAATCCTACAATAAAAAGAGAACGACCAGATCACTCTTTTGTATAAATAAGTTCAAATTATAAATAAACGTCAAATGTCTAAAAGCTGGCCATTTCCAGCTTGGCTAGAACTACTTGAAACCATCTTTATAAATTCAGTCTCCTCTAAATGCATCATACAACTTAATCAAAACCAAAAAAACACAAACATTTGAACAACTATTCAAGTATTCAAAACTGGACCAAATTCAGCTATAGGTACTAACACAAATCATCAAAACATGTAAGAATTCAATTCATCAAATTAGGTTTTAGGTTGTTTCTAAAACCTAACCTACCAAAATCTAAACAAAATCATTATGATGAACAAAAGTAGTTGTTTCATGCGATGGTATCTTCTCGTATGAAACAACCTAAAACCTAATTATGATGAACAAAATCATTAACTAGCAGAAATGCCCGCGCGTTGCTGCGGGTTCGCGCAAATTATCTTCTCGTATTTGTTTGCATGTGGTGTGCAATGGGTTATCAGTGCGAGCGTGCTGCCGCATGTGCATATGGTTTGTTGGATGTTGTCTTGTGTGCAGGAGTGCGCATTCAAATATTAACGTATGTATATATATTAGATGCATGAGTTTTGTGAAATATTTGTTGATAAAGTAAATGTGTGTTAATTGGTGAGTAGTTAGAGTTGAAATTTAATTAGAAAATTTAAAAAATGTTCAAATTAAAACCACAAATGGGTCTGCCAACGAATTGTAAAACGAGTAAATTGATGGCCATACGTGATCTGATTGTGCACATGCATTGTGGCGTATATATTTTACGTTTCATAATTAAAAATATCAAATGTATCCATATTTGTTAATCTTTAGAGTTTAGAAACAACTCATTTTCTAAAAAATAGTTGTTGTAACCTTACGATTTTACGTTAATTTGTAACTCATAATCAAGTTATAACTTATATTGTGATATTATAATATTTATTAATTTAGGAAGGGTATTTGTGTCGCTAAACAAGATGTCTTGGTCCTTGCTAAACCAATTCATGCGGTATGCACGATCTAAAGGTTTGATGACCTTGGCAATCTCATATAACTTTGTCACGCCACTCATAGAAAGAAATGAGTCGTTTGTAATGTATTGGGTAATTGGTATCCATGATCTAAGCGATATTGGTGACATTGCACGTGTCGGAAACATGGGGACCTGCTGATCTCCTTGCATGGATCATAGGTAGTGTGATATGTTTTGTCTTCCAAGAGTTAGCAGCATATATGTAGGGAGTGTAGGGAGTTGTGAATGTTTCCTATGTCTGTCCAAAAAATGGACTTTGATGGAACTGGTGGGAAGGTTAGCTCGATAACCAGCTCTTTTTTTTATTGTCAAATTTAATAATATCATGTGTAATTACAAACCAAGTTTCTAAAATGAATATGTACAAACTATGTTGAAATTGAGTTCCATCGGACCAAATTGAAGTCGTTCTTGGTATTCGTGCTTGGTGTTGAAGGGTATATGTCTCCAAGTGGCCGTTTATCTTGAGTAGATGTGACCGATAATGGAACCTATATTACTTCTTATATGCAAAACTTTGTAGTCATTTGAAGGGGTATTGTATAACCCAAGACTGCCTTTAATGGGGTTATGAAAGACATGAGAATTATTTGAGCATAGTCATTTGTATCCATGGTTCTCGGGTTCCAATGTACCAATTATTTGGTTTCTAACAGTAACACGTTGTGCCAATATTAAGACGAGCATGTTGAATGGTTGGATAGGGAAGTCAATCCTTGCAGGAGGCTCATACGCACATGTTTCATTGTCAATGGGATAAACATTCCATCCCATCCTGCCGACCAGCAACAATTTTTGGGTGCTTTCAGCTAAACAAGTCGATGTGTGTTCCTCTTAAAATTCGGTCGTGGATAGCATGCGCCGCCATTCTGTATAGACTGCCTTCAATGTTGCAACGGTCTTTGTTTGTTTCCTTATTAGGATGCAAAATACAAGTTTGTCCACACCTAAGCCTTAAACGTTGATATCGTGCCTTGTAATTTGACAGTTCGACTTTTTATGTGATTAAGAAGTCGTCATAAAACTAACATCAATAATGTTATGCCCAAACTGTTTTAAAAGCAACACATTATAAGATAATTTGATAGTTAGAAACAAAAGAATAAAATGTTTTTGCTGTTTATGTGTTTACATTGGATGTTTGGCATTGGCATGATAAGCATATTAAATTATCATAAACACATAGCATGTTTAAATCAACCTTAGACACATAATCATATTAAACAACATAATCACATACCACTTGTCATTATTATCACTTTCATTTAACGAACTTCCGGTTCTAATCAGTTTATAATGTCAAGCATAGATAATAAAATGTGCATGCACAATACACACGCAATCTAAAAACCTTATGTTTAATGTGAGTGCCATAAGAATTTTTAAATTATAAACACATAGCATGTTTAAATCAAACTTAAACATATTAGCATAATAAACACCATAGTTGGGAACAACTTCTCATTATTTTGACCTTTATTTAACGAAGTATGCATAATGCACAAGCAAACCTAAAACTTTATTTTAATGTGGGTACGATATAGAGAGATAACATGTTTAAATCAAGGTTAAACACAAAAGTATATCAAACACTATAGATGCAATCCATTTCTCTTTATGCATCGGTACCCTATGAGTTCATGATGTCAAGCAAACACCATAATTAAAGGTGCATGCACACTGCAATAGCAAACCTAAACCCTTTCCTATGACTACTAATGGTGCATTTTGTAACATAAACATGAACCAACAATGCTATTTTTTAATAAAAACGAACCATATAATTTGTAGTTAAATCATATGAATAGTGAAATATGTTGTGGGTGTATTAGGGTTTGGTCCTTTCGGACGTTTTCTTGTTGAATCCTGGTTGGAGCAGAATCTGTGTTTGTGTTGCATTGGGGGTGTATGGGTTTTCCTTTCTCTTAGTTCTATGTTGGTGTGGGTTTTGTTTTTACATTGGTACTTAGTTAAATATGTGAATCAAAATGGTGTGTGTGCAAATCTAATATAAAGGTGTCTAGTGGAGATTTGTACTTACCATTTTCTAAGGGCTTGGTTTCTTCATCAGTTCTCAAGACCCGGACCATCGACATCCTTTTCCTGAAATGTTGTGATGTAGTTTTAATAATGTGATCTATAGAAGTAAGTCATAATTGAAAAGCATTTTGCATTTATGTGATGATGGGTGTTATGGTTAGGTCCAAATTCATTATGCTTGGTAGGGCGTTTATGAAATCCACTGGTTTGTAGAGAAAGATTATAATAAGTGTTATGTAAATTTGTTGTATAAAACTGAAATTTTACTCACCATACCCTATATACACATATAATGTAAAGGGTGGCTAGGATAATGGTAGGTGTACCTTCCTGAAGTGTAGGAGAGGTGAGTTGTAGGTGAAACTGGAATTCAATGCATGAATCAATGGGTGTTAATTGGTGGCTTGATGGAGTGTGGAATTCATTTCTTGAACACATTTATAAATTTATTAGCTATTAATTAGTATGAGTTAAGAGTGGTTAATTTCTTAAAAGGATGTTAAAGGTGTGTTTATATATCTAGTAACCGAAATTCTCATTATGGGTAGGGTTGTGTGTTAATTCTTGAGTTGATGGAATTGTCTTTTATAGTAGAATCATAAGTATGCAGGTTAGGTAAATATAATAATATTATCCAAACAAGACTATTGGAAGCAATTAAAAAAACGATTTTCACGAATATCCAACTGCTAATGGTAAATGTATGAGCGTGGATCTAACATTGCTACGGAAACAAACATGTACTGTTGAGTAAAGACTGAGAACATTTTTATTTAGCGAGGATATTGGCAGCCTAGTAAAAGCTCAAATTATTATGCAACTTTTAGTCAATCTACGCCATTTAAATGTGACTAAGTATATTTAGACGTCACATAATTATGTGTTAGAAGTGAACCATAATGGTCCCTGATATGTCCTTGTGTGGTGTGCCCATAAGGATTTATATGTATTGGTATTATTGTTAATTACAGAATTTTGCTGAGTGGTAGATGAATGAGAGACAATTTAGAATAAATCAAAAAAAATTGCAATCAAGGCTCATTGATAGGTTTGGCATGAAAGTGAATAGATAAAACACTTATTTGCATTTGAAGCATCACAAGACAACATTTGGATGCATAATAAGGTTTGGATTTATGAGACCAGATCAACGTAACAATACATGAGAGTGAGTAGATAAACCACTTATTTGCATTTGAAGCCTCACAACACAACCTTTGGAACCAGAATAAGGTTTGGATTGATGAGAGTAAATCAACGCAGCATCGAGAATAAGGTTTTGGTTGATACGTAAATATTCAAAATAACAGTAACAAACATAAGATAAAAGTGCAACAACCCATGTAGTTACTAATATAGCAAGACATTTCATTTATTAAATTAGTAATAACGTCAAGGAACGATATTATTATAAAACCAACGGTACGCATGAGTTGTGTTACAGATCTTCAAACCTGGCACTTTTGCTAGGGATATAAGTACTTATTATACAACCTATTACAATTGTAATGCTGAATTAGATACTTAATATTAATTAATTACATAAGTATCACAAAAGAGGATCAATTGATCTTGTAAGCTTTGTAGGCCTAGATAACGGCGTGCATATTGGACGCCTACCATACATCAACTAAATCGTGCTCTTTACTTGGGCATGCCGGTATGATGGTTACGGGTGGGGGTGGTGCGTCAATAAATGCAATGTTATTGTCTACTTCGTTAGTTGTGTTGCTGGTGGGTCTAGGTGTTGTTGAGAACCAACAATGTTATTTTTGTTAATTAAAAACAAACTGTATAATCTGTAGTTAAATCATGAGTAGTGAAATATGTTGTGGGTGTACCCGGGTTTGGTCCTTTCTGATATTTTCTTGTTGAATCCTTCATTGGAGCAGAACCTGTGTTTGTTTTGTTTGGGATGTATGATTTTTCCTTTTCTTATAATGCTTTCCCATAATCCAAACCTGCCTGACCCCAAACAAAACCTAACTAACAAAATCTTGAGTTAGTATATGCTAACAATTAATAACTGTAAAGCCATAGCCAATTTCTCCAATTTTTTTATTAGAACAAATATGTATTAAAATTGCAAAAAAAAGAAAGAAAGAAACAAAGTTGACGTATAGACAAACATTGTTTGTTAAGTTTATGCAAAAAAGTCAAAGAAAGCTAAAACTTACCTTGCCCAAAGGCAAGATTTGAGAAAAATGTATTAATCTATGTATAATAATGGAATTTCTTGGAAGAATCCAAAGGCAAGATTTAAGGAAAATGTATCGAGTTCAACGGTAAAGAACACGATGCAAAGGGTAAGAACTTCGATGAACCGGCATGGACCTAGAAACGGGTGCCATTGATCTTCATCCCAACGTGCAGGAGTAAACTGACACAACGTTCGTTTTACCTTATTCAGTGAATGTCATCATTTTGACCTTACAAGTCAAAATCAAAAGAAATACTAATTGACATTGGTATATAGCATAAGTGCAGTTTACGTACCTGTCATAATAGTCATGATATTAGAAAACTATGTTTCAATTGAAGTCAAACAATTAGTTTGAGATATACGGTTGACCATGATATTTATTTTATGTAATAAAATTGATTGCAAAAGTCAAAGCCAATTAAAAATGCAATCTTCTTTCCTTTGGGTTCAAGATTTAATCAAAATTCCTTTTTTTTTTTGCCAAAGTGGTCATTAAAATACCAATTAACGATCTATAGCATAAGGGCATTTCGGGTATTTGGTATATAGTCAAATTACATAAGTGAACTACATTTAAAGACAATGTATTTAGTTGGACACATACAATTTACCATTGTATTTAGTTATGAGAATGTAATAAGATTGACCTCAAAAGACAAAGTCTAATAAGAATGCAACCTTATTTTATTAGGTAAGATCTAATCCGAAATTATGTAATTTGTCCACATTGGTTTGTAACATAAGGCATTTCGATCATTTGGCATACATTTAATATCTTAGCTGGAGTAATATTAAAAGGCAAACAGTGTATTTAGCTTGAGACACAGAGTATGTTTTACCGTAAAAGAAAAAACAATATGCATTCTAGCTTAAATATATGGGAAATAAAAAAAAGATTACCATTATTAATATAATATTAATTATGTTAAAAAAACATGAGTTTAACATATTTCTCATCCAACCAATTGCAAACTAGTATATCAAGAACAATGTTGTCCCACTAACACTTGTTGAGATTTGGTAATACATGGCGAAAAGTAAGCTGAAAAAGAAAGGTCAAACATTAGGCTTGGACTCCTTTCAAGCAACAAATTTAAGAAAGTCAAAATCTGACATCCAATTATTCGAATCCAATAGATAATGAACGAATTCATCAAAAACTGCCCCTGAATCAATTTTAAATTTTAGTTATTTGTTAGTATCTTAATCACAAATCTTACTTTTGGAATTGAACTGAGACAACCATCTTTTTATAAATGGTTGCTAAATAGTTTTCTTTTCATATAATTTTGTAGTTTAGACGTTTAGTTAGTTTTTTCTAACCACCATATTTTTATAAATCGAATGCTATTAAAAATATTTAAAGGTATGTTATCAAATTTATACAAATAATGCAAACATAATATATACATACATAGACAACATACATATATGCCTTAACAAATACTATGTACATTTTCGTCAATTTTTAGTGCTTAATAAAATAAAATTAAATGTTTAATTTCAACACACAATAGACAACAAAAAACAATTTTTTTTAAAATTCATACACTGATATTGTCACGATCATACCTTAATAATTAACCCAAAAAAGAAAATCGTATACCACCTTCAATTTCCAAATCCTTAGTACTTTAAAACAGAAATAAAAAAAAACACCCATTAAACCAAAGAAAATATTATAAAACTAATATATTAAAGATTTTCTAGTAAAACGTTGAGACCAATCTCATAAGAAGAATATGCACAATACATGCGTACTTCACTTAATTCTCATTCAACTCTCTTGCCTCTTAGTTACTCATACACAAGTGCTTAGGCTTCTCCATATGCAGCTCCAACACATCAATTGTAAGATCCTCTAAATCCGGCCTATGAAACTTCTCGGCTCACTTCTTCATCACCGCCAATCAAATATCTGCACTTTTGAAACAATCCAGCCCATACTCATTCTTCAGCTTCAATATATCATCGTGAGCTTCAATTCCAACAAAAGTGAAAGCCATAGTTGCTGCTTAATATGTTACCAACCAATTGAAGGTAAGTATTCAGTTGTAAATTGATTGTGAACTTAGTGGTATTTATAATCATCTTGTATATAACTTAAAAGGCCTTTGATTTTCTTATGAATTATACACCTTTAATTCCATTAATGGCCCTTAAAGGTTTTTCAATTGAAACCTGGGATGATGAATCAAATGTCATGATGAATGAATGAAAATAATAATATAAATGGATGATGACACTTTAATGAGATTAATTAATGGCAACATAAACCTTAAAGGATAGAAGACTAATTAACCTAAATATGAGGTTTCATGAACTTGTACGATGCACTTGAAGAACGAAATGATGTAATGGCAAATTACTTTTTCTGTCCAATTATGAAATGACGTTTGTATCCTCGTGCTTAATTGTGAAATGACTCTTTCGACCATCACTCCTCCTTAATAATATAATATAGATATAGATATAGATAAGAATAAGTTGAACTCTTAAAAACCTTTAAAATGAGATAGCATACAGTACAATAATACTATATGGGTACCTCTCTTAAGAACATAGTAGACAATAAAACTCGGGAAAATGGTTTCATAACCTTCATTGTGTGTGTAAATGAAACATCAACCAGTGACGGATCAATAATTTTTCTTCCATAGGATTCATTGTTCGCGCGCGACCTCACTACTTACACCGTTGATCCAAATCAGCCTCTGAAATCAACTTTCCCAAAACTCGTGTTTGTAATCGTCTTAAACGACCAAAGATTAATGTCCACCCAAAGCCAAAATTGATATTTTTTAAACGACTTAATTCATTTTGCATATAACTGTTTTGATGCGAACCAAAAACAAAAATTTATTACATATGACTTGAACTCGATATGCTCATAACATGGTTTAACCATGTGTTAGTTTTTTTAAATGGCCCGAGCTCATTTTACTTAGCACCCGTTTTGACTTGAACAAAATTTTAAACTTTTTTTATAATAACCTAAACCCATTTGACTTACAACTCGTGATTGTAAGTCAAAACCAATTTTTTTTAATGACTTGAATTCGATAGGCTCAAAACATGGTTTCCATAACCAAAATTGTTAGTTTTTTAAATGGCCGAACTCATTTTACTTAGCACCTGTTTTGACCTGAACAAAATGAAACTTTTTTTTATAATGACATAAACTCATTTGGCTTACAACCCGTGATAACTCGAACTCGATCGTTGACCCAAAACAATAAAAAATATTTTAAAAAAATAATCAAAACTCACCAGAAATTATACTTCTTTTAAAGTGACACGAAATACACATCTATATTTAGTAAATCTTACATCGGAACGTCCACAAAAATAAACACGTCGTGATTGTAAGGATAAAATTTATTAAAATTTATATATTCTAATATATAAAAGAAAAACAAAGAAAAAAGAAAATATAGATGAATATATAGGTAAATTTAAGGGAGTGGAAGGGTAATTATAAATTAAACTTGCAAAATTTGAATATAATTGAAGGGTTAAATTTGTAATTATATTTTAGATGTATAAGTGCATATATGAGTTGTACTCTTATGCTTAATTGACTTGTACATTATCATAAACATCTCAAAATAAAATAAAATTTACATTGAAACGTCGACAAAATTAAGCACGTTGCAATGGTAAAGTCGGGTGTTTTTAAAACATAACATATTAAAAGTTATAGAAGAAATAGAAATTTTAAATGAATATGTCAAATAAATGGGTTAAATTAAGGGGTTTATTTGTAACTACTTCATAAATTAACAAAGTTTTGTTGAAATTAAAGGATCATAATTGTAATTATTTTGTAAGCAAAATATTCTTAACCGTTCAAGATGTTTAAAATACTATAGTACCCCTATATTTTCAAATTTGTATGCATTAAGAATAGTAATTTATGCAATGGTGTTTGTATCTTTTAAAATTTAAAAGATCCTTCACTCATGCATTATATATAGTATAGATATAGATATAGATTAATTAGATAGGCTGATATTAACAATTTCGTCGATGGGGGTACGTTTAATAGTTTATGAGATTTATGCTACAGTTTCGGTCACATGAATATAATATGTTTATCAGTTTATCCAAACTTATTTTAATGATTTATTGGATCAAGCTCAAAGCTTAGTAGGCTAAACTGCTAAAGGAAGCTTTTGTGCCCCAAATATTGATGGGCCTATCCACAGGCCAATGCAATATGGATTATTTGTGAGTAATTAGTCCTTCTCTACACAAGTTACGAGGAACCCAATCTTGAATTGCAAGAAACAGGTTAGTTTAAACATTAAACTGTATGGATAAACATATCAAATGATAAGGTTATTTTTGTAAGTATGAAAACTTATAAAACTTACACCACCCACATACATTGTGTATCGTGTTTAATTCAGGTTTGTCGGAAAGTGTTGTTTTATAGTAGTGTGTTATGGGTGCAATGAAATCTTTAACTCAATAAGCAAGAAGGGAACCAACCGATCGATTGAACCCTATTTAACTCCTTTTCTCATTTCTATGCGAGTCTAGCAAGCATAAACCATGTAATAGTGTAACAACTGTCAAAAACCATATCATAACCCAAGTTTATAAATGATCTAGAATTACCTTGCTCTAGAGCAAACACAAGTATCCAAATATTCCTAAGCGTAAGTAGTAATTACAGGGCCGGCTCCGAAAAAACGAAAAAATTTTTGGGCCAAAGGCGAACTTTTTATTAGGCCTTAAGTAAAAGAAACATTTTGTTGGGTTTAAACAATTTAATTATAAATTAGCTTATTTGATTATGATTTAAGTTGTGTTAAAAACTTTTGTATAAAAATAAGCTTAAAATTGTCTCAAATAAGACTAGAACCCACAACCTTTTGGTTAGATGTCATGCTCCTTTACCATTAGACCAAAGCTAGTGGTTATGTAATTGTGTTGAAACATTGATTATACACATGTTTTTGATAAAAATACATATATTTTTTTTTTGAAAAAAAAAAAATTCAGGCCTAGCGGGTGTCGGGCCTGTGGCCGTCGACTACCCTGCCATGCCTCAAAGACGGCCCTGAGTAATTAAGACAAAAAAAAAACTATGGCATATTAAAAGTCTATGAGGGAGGAGTGTATTTTTGTTTCTTGTCATTTTGTTGAGTCGACTTGGAAAATTATTTCTCGGTGATGTAAAATCCCTTCGATTGGGGTTGGAGACCAATAACTAAAATTGACACTATATATATATCTCCCCAAACACTTGTATCCATTCTATTTACACCCAGTGTTGTAGAACTCGTTAGATGTTAGTCGGACGATAGGGTATGGACTAACTTAGTTTAATATAATTTATAAGTAGTTTTCCAAGTATACATATATAGGGGATAAACGACGTCTAGTCAGGATCTTTAGAACCTCCACCCCGGCCTAATAAACTAATGTATATGTGAAAGTGAGAATTAAATTAATTGAGGGAATATCTTGGGGTAAAGAAAATAGAGATGAAAAGAAAAGCCATGGCCATGCAGTTGCACTGTCACCAAAGCCCACGCCTCTCATGTATCAGTTTTAATAAAATAATTAAAAAACCAGATGTATGTAATTACTAATTGGTGAGCATGCAGCATCCATCTGCAGATGATGTAACACTTATAATTGTTTATTTATTAATGCTAGAGTTCAGACATGCAGCAGCGGAATCAAACTAATAAACCACTTTTCATCTAACACTTAGTTTATTTGCATCAGCTCATGAGGCCTGCCTGACTTTCCTCCATTAACACAAACAAATTGTTAGATATAAAGTTTATATGTAAACATATTATATGTTTTTTTTCAATATAACAACATATACATTAACTAAAATTGTTAGAAATAATATATAACATGCTAATTTATTTTTTTATGTTTACCAGTAATTATAAAGTAATTAACATTATCATATTGCTACCAAAAATCAGTAATTAAGTTAAATTATCTCTCCATGTGCATGAGAATACCGTACAGGAAATATATAAGCATAAGCCAAACAGTGGAGGGCACATGTACTTAGAAATGTTCCCTTAATTTACACTCGTCCACTTTTAATTTCAATACATACTCAATTTCTTTTCAATGCATAATAATTTTACTTATGCTTAAGCCATATCATCTTTTATAAGGACATGCATGTGTTTGTGTAATTGTCACGAGTTTCCATAATATGATAGATTGGTCATTGGTACTTATTATTATTAGACAATATATGTTACTTAGCATGTATGTACTTGGACGACTTTTGGGGCGATATGTGGCATGAACACCCCCATCCCGGGCGATAAGAGGGCGATAGGGGGGGGGGGGGGTGATGTTTGTCGTGTGTGATGTGTTTGAAAATATTTTTATTTTATTTATGTGAGTGTGATGTATATGATGTGATAGGCAATATTAGGCTACGTACAACACCATTACATTACTCCTAATATAAAAATTGCTCATTTACTGACTAAACGTCACATGATTAATAAAATAAAATCTTTTCGTGTTAAAAGAAAAAGGCATGATTTGGTTGATATATAATAAATAGTAGAAAAGGTCTCTCCTGGTTCTTTGTTCCAGCTTAGAGCTCAGGGAAACACCATCATTCCCTCTTTATTATATTCTATCTATTAATTTATGTGTTAAGAGTTAACATTCTATTCAAACATCCTCCACGATGTGCTGCCAATCCATACACCACCATTAATAACTAATTATATAACTCTTAACTATTTTTTAATTGATATTAATCTATTATATATGTATACATGTTGATATAATTAAAAATACCCAAGACAGGTAATATCATCATCGTCATCATTTCCTAGCCAACAATTTCAGCACTAACCTTCTGCTTTACATGTTGCTCTTAATTTTCAATTTCTTACTTATATTATATATTAATTCATTTTTACCAATTCTCCTATGTATATTATTTATGTTTATGTGTATGTAGCATCCAAAAAATCGTTTCATGCATGCTACCAAGGCAACTTATTTTAACTTCATGCTTAATTAATAAATAAACTATGAGTGTACAATTTTCTTTTCTTCTGGATTTTGATCTTTGTTATAAATACTATTGCACAAAGTGACCCTCCATTAATTAGGCGTGTAGCGATGTAGATGTATACCAACAACTGGTCAAACGATCAAGTACTTAATTTAGGGATAAAGGCATGGTGAAAAAGCTATGAGGGCATTCATATTTAATCACACATCTCAACTCTATATTTAAATTTAAGGGAAAATAACCAAAAAAAGTACCATAGAAAACATTTCTACATCTTTTGTTGTACACATTGTTGTTGATGCAGTTGTCCTTAAGGTTTTATGTTTTTATTTTCCTTTTATCTCTTCATATTAAATGATTAGGATTTAATCCAAAAATTGTCAGACTATTGGGGTAACATGGGAGAAAATACTCAAACTTCAAACACGCATAACTCATGCTACAATTAGAGTTAGGGTTCGATGACCGGTGGATCATATATGTGGCAAATAGCCTAAGGCAACTTGGCTGAACAGTTGAACCCGAATTGCATCATTTATGTATCATTTCATCAATCAAGAGTTTTCCCTGAATTTTACAAGCTTGAACTCTTTTCCATATTTAGCATAATGGCGTAAATCATTGATTAGTATAGTCTACATAATTATTTATAGTCCTAATTTCATTATTTATGAGCTAGTTTGTAATTTCGAAAATTTGGCAAACTTGTTAATAGAGAGGTCAACGTAGTATTAATTAAGTCAACAGAGCTTCAAGATCAGCGAGACTTATGAGAATAGTGAATGGCGGATTGAGTATTTTCAGTATGAACCTTTATTATAACATACAAAGAACGTTGAGGAGTCACTTGATTATTTAATTTTGGAGTATGTTGAGCAAGTGTATAATTGATGTTGATCAAACTCGTTAACATACTTTATCCTTGAGTATACGTACATTAACTTCTTCTATGAGTTCCTGAAGACTTTGTCATAAGAAAGATTAAATGAGTCCCTACCGGTTATAATGTAACATACAAATGACTAATTATACATGTGTAACTTATATAAATAAACGAATAATCAAACTAAATCCTTTATATATACTTTTTAGTTTCAGTAAAAAATACTGAAGAGTAATAATCAACGTTGTCACTTTTTACTTTTTAGTTTTTTTAAGGATTAGAGAAGTGAATGATTAATTGTTGCTACTTGTTATTACATATATTCGGAAATTCGTACCCTAATTTTCTGATTCTTTGACAAAGTTTCCAACTAAAAGTCAAACATGGCAAAAATAAAAAAATTAATTTAATTATCATCTACTTTTTTTTGGGAAAAAGTAAGTTGATTTTTTTTTTCTGCTTATCATCATTTTCATGGTAACAATCAATCTGGAGCATGGAAAAAATAGGTCTAAAATCATGACGAATTAGTATTTTGTAGAAAAAGAAAAGAAAATGTATTTACGTGCAGGACCAAAAAGGGTTGAAAATAGAGAAAAAAAAAGTTGTTTTATGTTTTAAGAAAGAGAACAATTATTTAATGGAACAGAAAGCAACACCATCTCCATTTCTACACAGAATTTAATAACAAAACCCTCTCTTTGTTTCTGTTTCTCAAAAGAGTTTGCTCTAAAAAAATTTCTTCTTGGTCAATGGGGGATATTATTATACTTCTAACTTTATATTAATTTCTTCTATTGTTATCTATGGGTTTCTTCAAGTTGCATGTATTCAAGGGGGTTGGGTTTGTAATATGTTTTTCAACATGATTAGCAAGGATAATAGTTTGGGTGGTTATTATGACTGTTTCAGGCGTACGATCCGATCCCATGGCTGAGGATGGATCACATCGAACCGAGAATAATATTAGTATTAGCAGTGAAGGATCAAGCTCCAAAGATATTAATATTAATAATAATATTAATCAAGAAGAAGAAGAAGATGGAGGGTGGCTTAGATTGAGTCTAGGAAGTGGTCACCATAGAGGGTCACCCTCACCCTCTCACAACCACCAAATATCATTAACGGGTAGTACTAGCAGTGGTGGTCATGATACATGGTCGTTAACTTTAGTAACGCCCCAGCACCAGCGACAGCAGCAACAACAGCAACAACTTAGTTTTCAAGTTACAAATTTTAGGTCGATAACAAAACCACCACCTATGTTATTTTTGCAACCACACCTAGGAGGGATGGCGGCTGCTATTGATTCATCTTCGTCCCATCATCAACAATACCACGACAATAATAATTATTTGCCACTAACCGCTCTTTCTGCACCGTCATCTTTAGGGCAACCACCACTCTGTATAGACTTCAGAGTGGTGGATCCGCCCCCAAAACCTTATTCTGGTGTTTGGTTTATTCTTCAAGCATCTCAAACCCAGTAAGTCATAATTTTATTAACAGCTAAACACACACCTTTTTTATTATATCACCGTGTCCATATTGTTACCTACAACCCAAGTGGCAATAAGTCACCATGAAAACCCAAGTATTAATTTAAGCATTCATTATCATTTGAAGAATTAATGTCAAGTATGTATTAATCTTGGCGTTGATGGGTTTTTCTTCTTATTATTGAATTAATGCAGGACAAAGGAACCATATTTGCCTCAACTACCAAAGAGTTACCTTAGAATCAAGTAAGTTAAAAAACATGTTTGAAACACAAACTCATCTGGCAACCGTGTACTCTTATATATCAATCGTTACCTTATTTTAATTAACACAGGGATGAAAGGACGACTGTCGGATTGTTAATCAAGTATTTGGTTTATAAACTCAAACTGGATGGCGAATTTGAGGTAATATATAATTAATCCCATATATTATCTTAATTTTCTGAGTATTACACACACAAATATATAACATGCATCTAACCGCAACCCGGTAGATATCATTAGGAAGTCCTCATATATCTTACACACACCTTCCTCTAATTAACTCTTATTAATCGTCTCCTTATATTTAAATATCGTATGCTAAGGTGTATAGAATATGGTTGGTGGAAGAAACATGAGAACCAATTAAAATGGACTGAAAGTATTCTGGTTATGATCATGTTAATGTAACATCAGAATTAGGTATCAAGTACATTTCTAGGTAGCCTTCATGGTATGGTAATACTATAATTAATAATAGTAATGTATGGTTAATTAAGAGATTGAATGATCGATACATGCATATATAGATACATGTATGTGTGTGTTATAATTAATTTAGCTAATTAACGGTGTATTCGATGGCAAGTAATATATGATCCTTTGGCAAAACCTGAAGGGAAGATCATATCGTGTAAGGCTCAAGTTAATTAATATTGGAATGTTGAAAACTACGTGCCACCATCAACAATTTGCTTGCCCAAGTAAACAGCTAGCTAGCGTGCTTGGTGTGTTGCTTACATATAAATATATATCAATGGATATATAAATAAATGTTTTCCATTATGGTTTACTGTTAAAGTTTCATAGACTACACGTTTAAATTAACCATGATAACATACAGCATGTCATACAACATCAAGCTTTAATAAAAACTTATAAGTGACTTTAACATAACAGTTTTTATTTCTTTTTGAATTTCATGAGATTTTCAGAAATTGGTCATAGTGAAAGCCAGTTTTCTAGTAGTGTGGTTAGCTTCAATGGCGAAGGATAGTTGGGGGTTAGGGGTGGCCCCTGGCCACTCTGTTTTTTCGTGCAGAGTGTAAATTTATCCATTTTCGTATGACATTTTTTATACGTAGTGTAATTTTATCATTTTCCAACTGAAAATTTGATCCCGGCCCCCTCCGTTAACCGGTTTTTTAATGCGTATTTATGTCTGGCTCCCTCGACATCTTCGTCCAAGCTTCGCCACTGGTTAGCTTATCATTATATATATATATATATATATATATATATACTCCTGTGTATGTTGTGTTCCTCATAATGTTTATTTTGCCACGAGCAATTTAAAGCCCTATGCAATCAACTATGAACTATACATTGGTCTGATTGTTGATGAGTCCAACAAGTTCCATTAGTTTTTTTGTGGTCTTGGACTCGAGTTTGAAACTTTCTCTACTGCTCAACTAGTTGTTCATCCTCGTCCTCCTCTTCAACGTCTCACAAACCATGCAGAGAGCCATGGGTTGTTTCTTACCTCATTACATGGAACATCTACATCGTCGGCTGCCTATAATTCCTACACTTAGCCTTCAGCTTCTCAAACTCATGGTCAGACTAGTTAGTTTGGTGGTCAAGGTCGCCGACCACACCATTGTCATCTTTGCAGGACCAACTGCCATTATGCCAACATGTGCCCTAATGTGACATATTTTGCACAACATTTCCTGTCTCATGATGCTAACCTTTCTATATAGAATGTTATCATAAAAAAATAAGACTCGTCTAGAAAACTTCTATATTTAAAAGAACCGAGTACCAATGCCATAAAAAATACCGGTGTTCATAACCTTAATAGTACTCTCTTCTCACAAACACGTGTATAACTATTTGAATACAATCAAGCTATTCTCAATGGCGTTACTAAGGCGCCGTTGAGAAACAAACGAGTTCTTACAAACAAAATGGCTAAAAGAAGAGAAATTAATTTATAACATTGGTATACTTTTTAAAATCGTTGTCTAAAATTACCCCTCTAATTGGCATTTGCTATAGTTCATGTCTTCTCTTACAATACTTTTCGAATATTAATTTTATAAAAACATATCATTACTCACTAAATAATGAGGAGGAATTAAGAGTAGGTGGGGAGATTGCAACACATGCATGCTACATGCCAACAATAACAAAGTCTGCCAATACTTGTCTCATTTCCTACAACCATATATATCATTATCTCTACATTCTCTTTTATCTATCCATCTAGGATTCTAGGTCTACGAATTTTTAACTATTTCTAATTTGATAGCATCAAAGAACACTTGCATTCAATGAAAAAAAAAGTTTTGAAAGTAATATTTATATTTGCTTAATAACTGGTTTTATGTATACAAGTATTGTATGCATATATCTATATAATACGTGTTGTTCAGTTATATATATAAATATATAAAACATTCTGTCTGGCATACTTAACAGAATTAATTAGGGTATCTTAAGTAGTATTTTTATGTTAAAGCTTAAATTAATATTTAAGATTGGAAGTCAAACTCATATGGCGTACGTATAGTAGGCATATATAATATCTCAATGATCGATCCCCGTATGATTGAGACACATGGATAGGATGATTCATTAAGCTTTTTAAATATTTTGACTTTAGTTAAGTTTTGTAGTTTCTAAGGCTTCTTAGTTACTTGTTTTGGAAGGTGAAGAGGTAGGTCCCAGCAGAGCCCAGTTAGACCCGCAAGACTCACCTTGAAGAGGAACGTCTGCGCAGAAACCAACTGGATCCGCAGGACCAACCATGCTCAGAGACGTGACGTCCTTACGCGCAGTACGCAAGCTGGTCCCGCAGGAAATGCCTCCCAATGGTGAAGGACTCCGCCTGTCCCCGCAGCCTCGGATACAAGCCATCAGGGAAGGCCACCCGCGCAGCAAGGCTACACGCACAAGGCACTTGCTCTCAATCACTCAGTGTCACCTGAAGGAATGAGCAAAGCCGGGAACAATCCCGCACAAGGGCGGGAGGGGGAATACTCCCGCCCAAATAAGCCAGTCCGTACGATACAGGAAGATCTTCTGTACTGTACCTGACGAGGTATGGGAAAAAGATCTGACTAAAGAGACGACAGCTTACTGACACAGTATGGCGAGCAACATGCTCCTGTACTGTGTCACTATTAGCCGCTGCCTACTCACCAACTACTGCCATACCACGTGCGTAGCCGGCAGTTGGTGGAAAAGGAATAGTACACAGCAGGCCTGGTCACTATCAGCCGCTGCCTACCCACCAACTACCAGCAGGGCACGTGCGTAGGCCACTGTTGGTGGAACAGGAACACTGTTGCAGCCGGCCATACCTCCTTGGAAACCTACCTTCGGCTATAAATACCCCAAATGGTATGACCATCTCATCTTATCTTATATCATCATATTATACCTGATATCTGCTCTAGCAATCTCTTAATATACATTTATATTTAAAGAGCAATCTAGTCTGATTCTCACGCCGGAGGGTGGTCACAAGGAGGAACCCCCCCCCTTCTCAGTGACAAGCTCACGGTGTCTGTTTTGCAGGTTATCAGAAGAACCACCTTCTCAGGGTCTAACCCCTCGTGGGAAACACCTATCTAACCCCCAGGTTACCAGTACTCTGCCCGTGGGTTCGTTTAGTGTTTCTTCATTGGCGCCATCCGTGGGACCCGATAGCTAGCCCAAGGAAAGCTTTGAGGATAGCTAGCCCATCATCAGCAGCAGCAACTTCGTTTACCTTCTCCACCACCGGATGCGGGAAGGCGGCGTATTGATTTACTGCTTGGTCATATATGGCTTCAGTATCTACATCGAATAAAGGGAAGTTGGAAGGCGGGATGCCTTTCTCAACGAACCCTAGACCAAGCAGGAAGCCGGCCTTTTCCCCATCCTCGTGAGAAGCGTTGAGGGCCGCGCTCATAGCATCGTCGTAAGATGTCTCTGAGAAGACCCGATGCACAACCTACAAAGAAAAATACAAGTGTCAGAACCTTTTTATTTATAAGGAAAAGCGTGAAGACATGAAGTTAGACTTACCTGAGACAACGCTTCTCGAAGAAGCCATTCCTTGGCAACCAGAGCTTCTTGGAGGGCGGCTTGAGCTTGGGTACAGGCGCGTTCGGCTTCACTTTTATTAAGGTTGGCAAGCAACACTTCCTTTGCAGCAGCCTCTTCGACGCCCTTTAGCTTCCGCTCAGTGTGGTCTAGCACGCCCCTCTGGTCCAGGATCTCTTGAAGCTTCTTCGCGTCCTCCATCGCCAAGGCATCATGAGCCTGCTGGAGAGCCTCTAATTTGGCTTTAAGTTCTTCATTCTCCACGCGCAGAGGCTCAGCAACAGCTTCAGCCTTGGTGGCCCTCTCGGTTGCGTTCCTCGCAGTTTCCTTAGCCAGCCGAAGCTGTTCATTAACAGCTTGGGCAGCCTTGGAACGGGCCTCGAGTCGAGCCTGAACTTCAACCTCGAGTGCCTTGAAGGCCTTCTCCTTCTCCGCAGCCACTGCGGCAAGTTTTTGGTTCTCCTCCCGGACAGCCCGCGCCTGAGCCTGTTCTTTAGCGCGAGCTGCTTTTAACTTGTCGTTTTCACGACAAAGCAGCTCAACGCGCGGCTGCATCCGGGCCAGGAGAACCCGAAGCTCATTGCTTAGCCTACCCTCCTGGTAGCTAGCCATGGCTTCCCCCAACGCACCACTGGGAGCAGCGTGACGAGCCCATTCCACGCACTCCACAGGGGTGCGAAGGGTTGTTCCTCGGCGAATGTTCCATCGTGGAACATACACTTCATTGGAATCCGACAATGCAAAAAACACAAAGCAGTTAGGAAAAGATGATAAAATATATATATATATAAAATGGGCCAGAAGAACCCTACGCACCTGTAGGGTCAATAACAGGCCGATAGCCGCCGAACCCATCACCTGAACCCAAAGGAAATCCATCCAAGAGGTCAGGCAGATGGGAAGGTGGCAAAGATTGGCGGGAAGCCCCACGCGTACCTGATGGACCGGCCGTCGTTGCCGATGGCGGGGGCATGGTAGCAGCCGCCGTGGTCGCCGTCGCGGTCGCTGCCGCGGAATCCGCAGCAATAGTAACCGCCGGCTCGGTGAAGGATGCTGTAAAAATCGCACTCACAGCCGGCGGTGACGTCATCTCGGCTGGAACAGTCGGCTCAAAGGAGTGAGCAACTGAACCAGCGGAAGCAGGCGCAGGCGCCTGGGTCGACGCCTCAGGTAGGCTGACCAAGCCTACCGTCATTGGCGGAGAGGTACTACTCGGCGCTTCACCCTGGAATGCGCCAACATCCACGCCTGCGTAAAGAAGAAAAGTGTTAAACAGATTAAGCTATGAAGATAAAAGCTAAAGGAAAGTTGTACTTACGGGTTTTCTTGAGCCTAAAGGTACGGAGAGGCGGGGACGGACCCGATGGAGCCGGCCTCTTTGCGCCGGTCACCGTCGTCTTCTTTGGCTCTCCGGAGGTGACAGTCGTAACCTCTGGAGCGGTGGTCTTATCACCACCGGGATTCCCCGCCACCTCTTCGCTCTCGGTCTCCGAGTCAGACCGAGGCGCTGGATCGGCTGTGGAGGCCACCTTCTCTTTCCCCTTCCCGCCGGCAGCCTTCTTCTTCCGCACCAACGGAGAACCATCTGCGGATTCCTCATCAGAACATACGATTAGAGGAATTCCAGCAGAGGTTTCAGCATTGAGGGGTACAGGGTCGAATAGCGCCTTACCTGGCCGACGGGCGCTAAGGATCTCATGGCCTAGCGGATAGACCTCCACAAACCGATCCGCCGTTTGTTCTAGGATGGGCAACTCGTTCTCGTCTAGAGCGCGAGTACCCATCCGGGCGGGACCATCAGCCTCCCGCGGGTTTAGGAGCGACTGCAAGTCGTTCCCCTCTGAAATAAACAGGAAAGAAGTTAGTAGAAATTCAAAATCAACAAAAAGAAAGAAAGCATACCGTAAGGAACAGAGTTCGAACCGTATTCGAGGACGATTGGGATTTTGTGCGCATCAGCAGCCTTCCACACTCGGCTCATCCCCAGCATCACCATCCCGGACTCCGCAAACCGGTAAACCGGAGATTGGACCCGAGATATCTTCGAAAACCATTCCGCCTCCTGGTAGCTGGAGGCGTGAAGGCTTGGGAGAGCTTGCCCGTTCTTGAATCTCATGGCAATGGGGATGGCGCGAGCGGATATGAAAAAGAACTCCCGCTTCCACGAGCGAAGACTGCGCTCGGTCGCGCAGATCTTTAAACCCTTAATCCGGGTTGTCAACGTGTACCACCCCTGGATGCACCTCCAAGTATAGAAGGTCATCAGGCGGTCAACATAGGGCTCAACGCCCAGTATCCGGCACACCCACTCAAAGTGGCGAATCTTGGCGATCGCCATGGGGTGCAACTCGGTCAAATGAACACCGTGCCTCTCAAGGACACGGTAAACAAACTTTGTCAATGGGAACCTAAGATTCCCATAGACAAAGAATGCAGCATAAACCCCGATCTTGCATCTGGGGGCATCGTACACAGTCTGATGGGGTTCAGGAAACTCAGGCTCGAGAGACTCGAGCATGAACTTCCTGACAACATACCGGTACAGATCGCCAGGCAGAGCACACTGGCACTCGCCAGCAGTACTCTTGTCATCGGCTGCAGATTCAACATCACGAGACGATATCTTGTGAAGGAAAGAAGAAAGCGATTTCGAGAGAATGCTTGCCTGAAAAGGGGAGTATTCGCCGGAAATCGCTTAAAAGATGAAGAGAAGAGTGAAAGTGTGGATTACAAAGAGCCCTCTACCCCTTTATATACTAATCGCAATTAATGCGATGAAATTAATGCGGAAGAGAGAGAAAACGAAGGTGCAATGAAACTATGACACGTGGCAAAAAGCAAGCTGGCAACAGCTGTTGACAGGACGCATACCATTAATTTCGCGGCCACGCGCCCGAAAAATCGCGCCCACGCGCCTGAAAAAGCGTCTGGAATGACCATGTACTGTCACGTCACCATAACTTCCTGCACGATATGACACAGTCAGAAGAAACCGTCGCACGACGTTTCAGAGTTTTGGACTGTTCTTCTTTCCACCAACTCTTCGAATTTCAGAATTCAAAAAGATCAAAAGGTAGGCGGGAAAATACCCCTTACCTTGGCAAACAAGTAACCGTAAGACGGATGCGGGTACAGTGTAAAGGCAAAACCCTTCACATACCTAGCACCCGCAGGGAATTGAAGCCAAGAAAACCTTGGCGAACAAGTAACCGTAAGACGGATGCGGGTACAGTGTAAAGGCAAAACCCTTCACATACCTAGCACCCGCAGGGAATTGAAGCTAAGAAAACCTTGGCAAACAAGTAACCGTAAGACGGATGCGGGTGCAGTGTAAAGGTAAAACCCTTCACATACCTAGCACCCGCAGGGAATTGAAGCCAAGAAAACCTTGGCGAACAAGTAACCGTAAGACGGATGCGGGTACAGTGTTAAGGCAAAACCCTTCACATACCTAGCACCCGCAGGGAATTGAAGCCAAGTACCTCGGCAGCCAAGTAACTATAAGACGGGTGCGGGTACAGTGTAAAGGCAAAACCCTTCACATACCTAGCACCCGCAGGGAATTGACGCCAGGAATACATTGGAAGTAAAGTAACCGTAAGACGAGCGCAGGTACAGTGTTAAGGCAAAACCCTTCACATACCTAGCGCTCCGCTGGGAATTGAAACCAAGAAGGATCTTCTGGGCAATGCTTGCGGAAACGGAAATAAAATCCCCGCATAGCGGGAACGTCGAGAACTACGTTGTTTGAAGCTCCAGGATGGAATTGGTGGTTTTAACATAATTGATCACTATGTTCAAAACTACCAAAACCTCATGGAGAATCCACACAAGTGGGACTCAACGCTCCTGACTTGCGAGGAGGTTACAGACCTGCCCGCATCATACCCAAATACCAAGCAGGAAACTCGGGAATTTCTGCAAGTGACAAGGACTTCCGCGGGAGGAATCCCCATGGAAAACCTTAAAAAACCCTTTTCAAAAACCCTTTGCTTAAGTCCAAAAGTTCACCTCACTTTATTAAACACTCACGAGAAGAACATTGGACTAGGGGGACTTGAAGAGGTAGGTCCCAGCAGAGCCCAGTTGGACCCGCAAGACTCACCTTGAAGAGGAACGTCTGCGCAGAAACCAACTGGATCCGCAGGACCAACCATGCTCAGAGACGTGACGTCCTTACGCGCAGTACGCAAGCTGGTCCCGCAGGAAATGCCTCCCAATGGTGAAGGACTCCGCCTATCCCCACAGCCTCGGATACAAGCCATCAGGGAAGGCCACCCGCGCAGCAAGGCTACACGCACAAGGCACTTAGCTCTCAATCACTCAGTGTCACCTGAAGGAATGAGCAAAGCCGGGAACAATCCCGCACAAGGGCGGGAGGGGGAATACTCCCGCCCAAATAAGCCAGTCCGTACGATACAGGAAGATCTTCTGTACTGTACCTGACGAGGTATGGGAAAAAGATCTGACTAAAGAGACGACAGCTTACTGACACAGTATGGCGAGCAGCATGCTCCTGTACTGTGTCACTATTAGCCGCTGCCTACTCACCAACTACTGCCATACCACGTGCGTAGCCGGCAGTTGGTGGAAAAGGAATAGTACACAGCAGGCCTGGTCACTATCAGCCGCTGCCTACCCACCAACTACCAGCAGGGCACGTGCGTAGGCCACTGTTGGTGGAACAGGAACACTGTTGCAGCCGGCCATACCTCCTTGGAAACCTACCTTCGGCTATAAATACCCCAAATGGTATGACCATCTCATCTTATCTTATATCATCATATTATACCTGATATCTGCTCTAGCAATCTCTTAATATACATTTATATTTAAAGAGCAATCTAGTCTGATTCTCACGCCGGAGGGTGGTCACAAGGAGGAACCCCCCCCCCCCTTCTCAGTGACAAGCTCACGGTGTCTGTTTTGTAGATATCATTAGGAAGTCCTCATATATCTTACACACACCTTCCTCTAATTAACTCTTATTAATCGTCTCCTTATATTTAAATATCGTATGCTAAGGTGTATAGAATATGGTTGGTGGAAGAAACATGAGAACCAATTAAAATGGACTGAAAGTATTCTGGTTATGATCATGTTATGTAACATCAGAATTAGGTATCAAGTACATTTCTAGGTAGCCTTCATGGTATGGTAATACTATAATTAATAACAGTAATGTATGGTTAATTAAGAGATTGAATGATCGATACATGCATATATAGATACATGTATGTGTGTGTTATAATTAATTTAGCTAATTAACGGTGTATTCGATGGCAAGTAATATATGATCCTTTGGCAAAACCTGAAGGGAAGATCATATCGTGTAAGGCTCAAGTTAATTAATATTGGAATGTTGAAAACTACGTGCCACCATCAACAATTTGCTTGCCCAAGTAAACAGCTAGCTAGCGTGCTTGGTGTGTTGCTTACATATAAATATATATCAATGGATATATAAATAAATGTTTTCCATTATGGTTTACTGTTAAAGTTTCATAGACTACACGTTTAAATTAACCATGATAACATACAGCATGTCATACAACATCAAGCTTTAATAAAAACTTATAAGTGACTTTAACATAACAGTTTTTATTTCTTTTTGAATTTCATGAGATTTTCAGAAATTGGTCATAGTGAAAGCCAGTTTTCTAGTAGTGTGGTTAGCTTCAATGGCGAAGGATAGTTGGGGGTTAGGGGTGGCCCCTGGCCACTCTGTTTTTTCGTGCAGAGTGTAAATTTATCCATTTTCGTATGACATTTTTTATACGTAGTGTAATTTTATCATTTTCCAACTGAAAATTTGATCCCGGCCCCCTCCGTTAACCGGTTTTTTAATGCGTATTTATGTCTGGCTCCCTCGACATCTTCGTCCAAGCTTCGCCACTGGTTAGCTTATCATTATATATATATATATATATATATATATATATATATATATATATATATATATATATACTCCTGTGTATGTTGTGTTCCTCATAATGTTTATTTTGCCACGAGCAATTTAAAGCCCTATGCAATCAACTATGAACTATACATTGGTCTGATTGTTGATGAGTCCAACAAGTTCCATTAGTTTTTTTGTGGTCTTGGACTCGAGTTTGAAACTTTCTCTACTGCTCAACTAGTTGTTCATCCTCGTCCTCCTCTTCAACGTCTCACAACCCATGCAGAGAGCCATGGGTTGTTTCTTACCTCATTACATGGAACATCTACATCGTCGGCTGCCTGTAATTCCTACACTTAGCCTTCAGCTTCTCAAACTCATGGTCAGACTAGTTAGTTTGGTGGTCAAGGTCGCCGACCACACCATTGTCATCTTTGCAGGACCAACTGCCATTATGCCAACATGTGCCCTAATGTGGCATATTTTGCACAACATTTCCTGTCTCATGATGCTAACCTTTCTATATAGAATGTTATCATAAAAAAATAAGACTCGTCTAGAAAACTTCTATATTTAAAAGAACCGAGTACCAATGCCACAAAAAATACCGGTGTTCATAACCTTAATAGTACTCTCTTCTCACAAACACGTGTATAACTATTTGAATACAATCAAGCTATTCTCAATGGCGTTACTAAGGCGCCGTTGAGAAACAAACGAGTTCTTACAAACAAAATGGCTAAAAGAAGAGAAATTAATTTATAACATTGGTATACTTTTTAAAATCGTTGTCTAAAATTACCCCTCTAATTGGCATTTGCTATAGTTCATGTCTTCTCTTACAATACTTTTCGAATATTAATTTTATAAAAACATATCATTACTCACTAAATAATGAGGAGGAATTAAGAGTAGGTGGGGAGATTGCAACACATGCATGCTACATGCCAACAATAACAAAGTCTGCCAATACTTGTCTCATTTCCTACAACCATATATATCATTATCTCTACATTCTCTTTTATCTATCCATCTAGGATTCTAGGTCTACGAATTTTTAACTATTTCTAATTTGATAGCATCAAAGAACACTTGCATTCAATGAAAAAAAAAGTTTTGAAAGTAATATTTATATTTGCTTAATAACTGGTTTTATGTATACAAGTATTGTATGCATATATCTATATAATACGTGTTGTTCGGTTATATATATAAATATATAAAACATTCTGTCTGGCATACTTAACAGAATTAATTAGGGTATCTTAAGTAGTATTTTTATGTTAAAGCTTAAATTAATATTTAAGATTGGAAGTCAAACTCATATGGCGTACGTATAGTAGGCATATATAATATCTCAATGATCGATCCCCGTATGATTGAGACACATGGATAGGATGATTCATTAAGCTTTTTAAATATTTTGACTTTAGTTAAGTTTTGTAGTTTCTAAGGCTTCTTAGTTACTTGTTTTGGAAGGAATTATATATATAGACTGACTATATATTCCTGGGTGTTACAATTTGATTGTTATTATATTATTAGTATATAAAACAAACACATTAGCTAGCTAGCAACGTAAAGATTCGAGGAAGACAACCTCCTTAATTATTCCCATGATGTCAATTCCAACAATTAATTAATTTGCCATAAAAACCAAATGGTTCATTAGCAATGCATCATAATTATATATATCCAAGCTAACTGTCTAAATAATTATATATATCCAAGCTAGCCGATGATATCATTATCTGAATGTTTAAGGTCATATGTAATGATTAATGTCTCTTATTAATATTATTTAATGTCCTTTATGATGCACCCAGGGTGGTGTAGGGGCTTTATCCACCTCTATAATGTCCCGTTTTGAAAGATTGGTGCAACTTCAAATGTAGTGTTAGGGTTTGAGAATAATATTTGGTTTAATTTGAATGAATCTAAGATTGGTATGGAATTCCGATTGATTGATAATGGGCGGTGGGTCCTTAATTGGAAATCAAGTTGAGATGCATGTAGAGATCGAATTTGGCGCATGCGTTAGTTTCGTCATGCTTTCGCATCCTACCACTAATACATATATAGATCGACAATATTGATAGGAACCCCACACATGGGACCTAGCTACTTAATTGTAACTTTTTACACGATATTGTGGTTCAAAGCAAGCACTTATATTATAAGGTTTTATCAAGTGGTGCATTTCAATGAAAACACAAAAATGCAATGAAAAAAATTATCAAAATAGATATGATTGGCTGCATTTATTTACTAAAATAGATATAGAATAACCATCCTTATTTTAGTTCGATGAGAGTTCGTCACGTAAGCATAGTTGGCTAAGGAGGTTAACGATGTTAGTCGTCACTTCTTGAGCGCTGAATTTTTTAAAAAGTTAGGGGGGCGCACCTTCTGACCAACCATTACATGAAACTAGACACATGTCTCAAGCATACTATATTTAGCCTACAAATCTGGTGTATTAGCCGTCTGCATGGAGGCTAAAAGAAGTCAAGCCGACATCCTTATTTTTGCCTATCTGCATACGGCTGAAAAACTGGAGTTGTAGACTTAATTTAGACTATTTGGAACTCGTGTCAAGTAATGGTTGGTTAGTAGGACATGGGCCACCCTAACTTTTTTTTTTATAAATTTTTGCATTCAAAAAAGTGGCAGCTAAGATTAGCCGACTTGTCACACATGGTACAATCTGATTGGTTTAGAAGGGAATGTCTAGAGGCCGGTTGAAAGGTAAAAGTCAAAGTTTATTTTTGAAAAATAAAATAAAATTGGTCAAATGCAAGGGGTGTGTATAAATTATAAAAGTCTTTGAAAATAAATTTACAAAAACATACTTAGGTTTTAAATTATGCATGTAATTAACTTCTTAATATAGAACCTTCTTAGTTCAATGAGTATTTGCTTTCCTTTTTTCTCTCTTTGTTCGAAATAAGAGTTACAAAGATTAAGAAATATGAAAACTCATGCATCCACAAAGAATCAAGGGTGTAAAGTAAGTGGTTTATATTAGAAGAATGCCTTTTGATTTTACATATATAAAGTTTGGCAAATGTGGAATGGAATGGATGGTTGGAGAGAGAGACGTGCATGAGATTGGCGGATGATGATGGATGATATATTTGTATATTTTGGATACAAAATAAAGCAACTGAGAATAGAAGTAATATTCCTCGGCATTTGGTCTAAAGAATTAATAAAGTTACGTACGTGATAAATTATTACAAGAAATTAGTCTAATGGCATGATGATTGCAGTCTAATTATTAAAGTATCGATCGTGGCAGAAGGTGAAGCCCATTCAACATTTTTATCTACCCTGGTATATATAGGTTTCTGTATAACTAATTATTGGAATAATGAACAAGATGTTTATTTTGATCGGTTGATGTTGACAAAATGTTCATTTGATCGATCAATTCTTAAAATGTTTACATTAAAATATGGTGACCTGATCACTATTTATTCATTACTCGATGGAATGTTTAGAATATGTTTGAGATGTAGTAAAAACTGCTTATTTAACTTATTGGCTTTTCAAAAGAGTATTTGTGACTTTTTGAAAATAGTTTTTTAACTATTATAAAAAGCCAAAATTAGAGAGACTTTTGTGTTTGTTAAACTTTTTTTTTTAACTTATTGGCTTTTTAAAAAACCAAGTCAATAAGTCTATAAACAGCTTTTAAACTAAATCACAAACATGCCCTAAATGTTCCATCGAGCCAATATGTTGTTAAGTTGTTTTCAAGTCAATAAGTTGTTTTCAAACTCAATCTCAAATATGCTTTTAACCAATCAAATTCTGTCATACTTCAAAAAACCGTCGTGTCACCAGTTATATTTTAAACTGTCAGAGCTGACGCGATTATTTTGGCGTCCGACGAGATTTATATTGTCTTCCATCGAGATTATTTTGGTTTATAATATTTTTTTGGCTTTTGATAAGATTAGTGGCTTCCGACGAAATCTTTTGAACAAGTGTCAGGATAAATTACCATCAGGTAATGATTAAATAAAAAACGGGTCAACGAGTTTTAGGGTTGGCATGTTAAGAATTAATAGATTAAACAGATATGTTGTCAACACATTGATCAATCAAATAAATATTTTGATCATTTTTTTCTAATACGTGGCATGTGAAATCTCTACCTCTAATGCTAATAAATCAGTTTAGGATCCCTTTGTAACAATACAAATAAATCATATATATTTTTGTGTCTGTGTGAATGGCAAGTTAAGTTATTGGGTCCTAGGTATGAAAAGACAAAAAGTAGCCTCCTTTTGAACCGAGTTAGATGTATGGGTAGGACCCACCATCCATAATCCCATAACAAACCCCCACCTCATGCGTACGTAATGATAATGTAATTGTACATCACATACCTGTGCATCTTCTTTACTAGCTTCATGTTCACCACCATCATTAAACTTTGTTACTAATTACATTATTATCCTTGGTTATATTTATGAAATTAAGCAGATAGAAATAAGATGTAAAGGACAACAACTTTTGCCGTTTTGGAGCCTACAACATGTAAGAGATAACATATGGAATAGGCCCCAGAAGGATGCCGTGTTTATTAACTCCGCCGCTACCTCAATGGACCATCTTATGGTGCTACATTATGGTAGAATTGCATGACCCAACACTCACAACATAATTTGTAACATTGGGAAACTTTTTGTCCCCTTAATTATATTGATGCATGCATGTGTTAATTTGCTGGATTGATCTTTTGTTTACTTGTGTTTTGAGTTAGTGTTTTTGTAGTAGTAGTAAGATCAAAGGAGATTTGCTTTCAAGTTACAACAAGTAGCTGATCACCTCATATGTGGTTTTGTTTGGGGAACGTTTATAAGATGACTGTAAAATCATAGAAATTTTCATATATTTAATTTATTACCTTTTCAGTGTTGGCATCACTTCAAATATAAGATTGCATGCATATTCAAACCAATACCAAAAGAACTGTAATTCATGTGCCACTTAATTATGTGTTAGCCTTAATTTTATTATGTGGTAGTACCTAAGGTTGCATCATGATACCAAGCACATTCACAGAACATTATAAGTTTATAAGTATAGATAAAAGAGAGGCTTGACGCCACATCTTAGTTTTAAGTAATAAATGCTAAAATGCGACTAGCCAATTATGGTAGTTGAAGAAACGTGGATCGACTCACTGTTAGACGATCTACTTTCCTCGGGTGTGATTATGCTATTTCACCGATGGTTCTCTGGGATCTGATGGATCTGGGTTCTTCCACCTACAAAATGAACAGCACCGTAAACTTACCCCTCAGAAAGGGACAGAGGGGTCCTCTTTGGGGTAACCCTCCGGTGTGAGAATAAGTGTTTGTAGGAGAAGATAATATTATGAGAGTAAGGAAATGGAATGTATTGCTTAATAGCTGAATACTCTGTAATTGTGTGTTTGAGTGTTATCAGATGATATTGGATGATATTTGATGTCCTCTCCTTGTGGAGTTGATGTGATATTTATAGTGCTAGGGTTTCCCATGATTGGGCTCAGACCTAATTAGGGCCTTGTTGGCCTCCTCCAATTGCTTTGCGCCACGTGTCCTTTGGGACACCTGGTGCTTTTTCATTGGTTATAATCACGTGGTAGCACATGGGTTTTGCTGAGTTGTCTACCTTTCATTGGCAGCTGTCAACATCAGCATATTCTTATTCCTTAAAAAGATACCTTCCGGAAGGTTGTCTGACGTGCACAATCAAGGTTGCCCTAATCCTGATTTGGATAAGGACGAGGTTGATTATGTGCATGTGTGATACGCGCCTATCCTGAGGATGCGCGAGGTCTTCTCTTTATTCTCACGCGCAGATGTTTCATGCGCAGATGTTTCATGCGCAGAGCATGTGATATGCGCCACGCGCGGATGCGCCACGCGCATATGTGATATGCGTGAGCATATGTGATGCGTGAGCATATGTGATGCGTGAGCATATGTGATGCGTGAGCATATGTGATGCCTGAGCATCTGTGGTGCCTGAGCATGTGATGCCTGAGCATATGTGATGCCTGAGCATCTGTGGTGCCTGAGCATATGATGCCTGAGCATGTGATGCCTGAGCATATGTGATGCCTGAGCATCTGTGGTGCCTGAGCATATGATGCCTGAGCATGTGATGCATGAGCATATGTGATATGCGCCATGCGCGTAGGTTCATGTGATGCATGAGCATATGTGATATGCGTGAGCATATGTGATATGCGCCATGCGCGTAGGTTTTGGCTTTGTGCCTTCATAATGTCTTGATTTCAAGCCTCTTGTCCATATCTTGTGGGTTGACCCGCCTCGCTCGGTGTTGAGGCGGGTACATACCTCTTCAAGCCCCCCCAGTCTAATGTGTGTCTTGTCTCGCGCGAGCGAGGCAAGATAGATATTAGACTTAACAGTCTGCTTTTTTAGTAGGGGTTTGTCTTTTTCTTCTTATTATTCATCGTTGCGCGAAATTCTATCCTTTTGGTTGAAAACGAATCGTCCCTGTACGTGGTTGGTTGTTGCTGACGTGCGTCAGTGATGGAGACGTGTCAGACCTTTCGTGTGCTCGAGGTGCTACAGTTGCCTTTCGTGTCCCCTCACATAGTGTCAGGGACACGTGTCGCGCTCGCGTTGGTCCGTTCGTGCGAGTGGTGGCGCGTGAATTCTGGCAGCAGCTGTAGAGTTTCTTTTCGTGTCCCCTCACACAGTGTCAGGGACACGTGTCGCGCTCGCGTTGGCTTACACCTGCGAGTGGGGGCGCGTGAAGTCCGATCAGCACCAATATTTCTCTCTCCTGGGCCTATAAAAGCCAGCCCTTAGAGTTTTTTTATCCTTCATCTTCTTGTTTATTATTCAGAGCTCTTTTCTTTCTTTCATTCTATTCCGATTACGTGTCTTCTGCTTCCAGATTTCTGTTCTTCAGATCATCCTTTGTCCGTTTTACAGTTGTATGTTTGATAGCTCAGACAACACAACCTCCCCTATCCATCGCCGTGTTAAATCGTTAGTAATGTCGACGTTGAAGAAGACCGGCAAGGGGAAGAGGGCTGCTGAGGCCTCATCGGAGGAGGTAGGGAGGACCAAGGCCGTGAAGAAGTGGAATGAGATCCCCTGCAAACTGAGGCAGGCCGATCTTGACAGCCTTATCGCCTCTCAGGGTTTTCTCCCTGTGTTTGGCTGCATGTTGCCTGGGGCCGGGCAAACGGCGGCGGACCCGCCTACCGGCTATATATCCCTCTACTGCCATTTTTTCACCCACTGCAACCTTCGTCTCCCGATGACAAGGTTTGTGGGTGCGGTGCTTAGGTTTTATGGGATTCACATATCCCAAGTCCATCCGTTTGGACTCGTGCGCATGACTCATTTTGAGTTCATGTGCAAATCCCAGGGCGAGGAGCCCACCCCTCGGCGCTTTCAGTTTTTTTATAAGCCCAAGATCCAAAATTCTTGGTTCTCATTTATTCCTCGCAGTCAGAAGGTCAAGTGCTGCACTGTTTCATTCAAGAGCCTTCATGACTGGTCTGAGAGGTTTTTTTACATCAGGGCTGGTGTGATCCCCATCCGCATGACCATGCGCACGATCACTTCTGCGCCTGCGGATGTGGGTGTCTTCAAGAACCCAACTGGCGCCTGGGTTAAAAAGTTGACCGCCGAACCATCCCCCGCCAAGAAAATTTGCGAGGAGGCGCTGGTGGGGGTTGGTTTGAGCAGGAGGTGGGCTGACAGCGCGACTGAGCCCGTGATCCAAGTTGACGGCTTGTGTAAGTTAATCTCATTGCCTTACTTCTGCGCGAATATGAATCTTTTTGCTGATATCATTTGACTTGTTTTGTGCAGTCGTCAAGGAGTATGTCCACGCCGCCTATGATGAGCATTTGGAGGGTGGCTCCGTCGCGCTGGGCGCTGGGGAGGTTGGCTTCCCCGATCGCTTTGATGACATGTTCATCCCTGTTGATCTGGGATTTGTCTTTGACAGCGATGCGCCTGGTAAGCCTTTGTACTTATGCATTTTCCTTTATTATACCAAATTTGGCTAACATTTCTGTTGCACGTATTGTAGATGCGCTTGAAAACTACGAGCTGGAGCTCGCGGAAGAGGAGGAGGAGGAGGAGGCGCCCCAACTGAAGCGTAAAGCTAAGGGGAAAACTGGCGCAGGGGCCAGTAAGAAACAGAAGAAAGATGTTGCCCCTGTTGCTCAGGATCCTCCTACTCAGGCGGGGGGATTTGAGAAAACCCAGGAATTTCCCCCCAAGTTTTCCTTGTCTTCCCTGCCTCAAAAAGTGGGCAGACCTCCTGTCCACACGAGGTATGGTGCTACTACCTCCTCCCTTCGCGCGGTGGAAAAGGGAAGCGGCGTTGCGCCTTCGACAGGTATTCTTTGCTTATCTTTTATGGTTCTATGAGCGCGATTCTGATAGAATTACTAATGAATCTTTGCTCACTCAAATGTTTGTAGAGCCGGCGACAGAGCAACAAGATGCCGAGGCTGCGCCGGAGGTCGCTTCGAAGTCCCCTGTTTTACCCTCGAAAAAGGGTAGAATGGACTTCATGGCGATGTTTGCCTCGCGAACGGAGTTGCGCCAAGGTACGTATTGTGCTTGTATTTTCTGACTTTTTTCTTTTAGCTCAAGTCATGAACCATTTCTTTTTGTTGATTTTTCATAGGAGTCGTAGCTGGCGTACAAGCTGCTAGCGGCACTCCTGGCGCCGGTGCGAGCGCCGTTGGCTCTGCTCCTGCTCCTGCAAGCGATGAATCTCCCCTCCTCGGGATTACTAAGGAGCAGGAGGCTGTTTTACGCGCCGATCTGGCGGCGTCGAGACCTCCCTCACCTCCTCCTGCGCACAGCCCTCCTCGCGAGACTGATTTTGGTTCGAGGTCGCAGGAGAAAAGGCCTGTTTCAGAGGAGGATGAGGAGTTTGAAGTTGAAGACTCCGACGGCGGCCGCGCCAGCCCTGCAGCGCCTCGAGGTTTCGCGGCGCCTTCTTCTCGTGGGCCTGCCGCTGACTTTTCTGCTTCGTCCCCGCAGGTATAAGTTCGTTTTTTGCTCCGCTGCGCGGACTTTCATATTAGTGTTTTGATGACTTAGATCATTACTTTGTTTTTGCAGGAAGCCGATCACATCTACCGCCCGAGATGGAACATTACTGAGGACAGCTCATTTCAGTCCATGGGTATGTGTGAGGACTTCTGGGCTCATTCTGTTCCTCCAGCTGAAAGGAGGTTTCAGGAGGCCCGCGCTCGCGATGACTTGCTTAGAGATCATCTGTTTGCTGGGTCGGCTTTCTTTGCTGCCTCCCAAGAGCTTCGCTATGATTACGTGAAGGTACGTGATGCTCTTGCGGAAGCCAAGCAAGAGGCTAAAGTATCTGCTTGGCATCTTTCTGATGCTCGAGAGAGAGCTGAGAAGCTCCAAGCAGAGCTCAGTGAGAACAGAGCAAGTGCCAACACCGCGTTCGTTAAGCGCGGGCATGAGCTACAGGCCGCGCGGGAGAAGCTGCAGGCGGCCGAGGCGGACGCTGCCAAGTACGCGCGTAGAGTGCGCGACTTGGAGCTGGACGCGGAGGCGCGTGACCAAGCTCTTGTCCAGTCTATAACTGACAAATCATCGCTGGAGAGTGAGGTTGCGCGCCTGAAGAGGGAGCTGGCGGCCGCGCAGGCCGAAAAAGACGAAGCCTTGGCGACGGCAGCGTTTAGCCAGGAAGCACTCGACCTTGCGCGAGCGGAAAAAGAAGAAACCTTGGCGGCAGCAGCGTCCGACAAAGAGGAGCTGAAACAGACTAAGGAAACTGTTGAGTTATTAAACTCTCAGGTTCCTGCCCTCGAGACGTCTGTTGCTGGCCTCGCGCAGGATCGCCAATGGCTAATCTCACAGGGCATGACTCGTTGCGCTTACGCGATGAAATACTCAGACGAGTTTCAGGCCCTTGTGATGGATTGCAACGCTGCCGCGCGCTTGGTTGGTCGAGCTGAAGGGTTTACGGATGGCTATGAATATGGCATGTTGAAGAAGAACCCGTCAGAGTACCCTTATCAGAGCGACGCTGCCTGCGCGGACATGGCCGCGATGGGGGAGAAGTATTTGAATACTCCCATTCCCATCCTTGCACAGGTATTTTAACCTTAATGAGATAACCTTGACTTATTTTCCAAGTCCTTTTATACTCATATTTTTCCTTATGATTTGCAGGTATCCGCGCTTGCTGACCAGCCCGATCTCGTCGCGCTAAAGAAATTACTTGACAAGTGCGAAGGGGCTGGTGGCGGCGATGATGGCGCGGGGAATGCTGGCGTTGCTAGCGGCTCTGGCGTGGCCAAAGGATCCGCTCCTGACACTATTGTGATAGAAGAATCCATTCAAGACGAAGAACTTGACTATGGTCAGTTTGGAGATGACGAGGAGCGGGCTGCGCCTGGTGCTGAGGGCGATGATGATGACTATGAATAGGCTGACGTCGACGTGGAGACTTGAGAAGCCCTTCATGTTTTTTATTTTTATTTGTAGTTTGTATCTTATCATCTTGTAAACTTGTAAATTTCAATGCCTTGGAATGAAATTTTGTTTTTCCCTTCTTCGCATCTTGCGCATTCCCCATTCATCTCTTTATATTGCATGTTTGCATGTTGAATATAAGATATACTTGCACGTTGAAATAAGAACAAGGTTGTAAGGAAATTATTATACTTAATCCTTGTCATATTGTAAGTGATTTTGCCATATCTTGATTATGTTGACACGTGCCTAGGCCTTTTCATTATTCCTCTTTTGCGCGACGTTATCGTGCATTTATTATATGGAATTATGAGTTTTTTAGCCTTTACGTATCAATATGTGTTGCTCAGATATCCATTACAATTGCATGCGCGACCTCGACCTGAGACCTTAACAACTATGTTTTGGCATTTGTTTTGCCTTAGTTGTGTTTAGGTATTTTTATGGTCAGGCTGCGCAGTATGTAGGATGGATGTTGTGAGTGATTTGAGCTAAGGCTCACATTATTGGGCTAAGGCCCTGACGTTTTAGAGTTAAGACTCGTTAACGCGTTTGAGCTTGAAGCTCGCGCATGTATGTTTTACTTCGTTTTATTTCGTTTTGATGTCAATACAATGTTGTCATATTGCTCAAAATTAATAAAGGGAAGTGTGAAACATGTATGCAAAAGGTAATAGAATTGGGCTAAGGCCCTGACGTTTTAGAGTTAAGACTCGTTAACGCGTTTGAGCTTGAAGCTCGCGCATGTATGTTTTACTTCGTTTTATTTCGTTTTGATGTCAATACAATGTTGTCATATTGCTCAAAATTAATAAAGGGAAGTGTGAAACATGTATGCAAAAGGTAATAGAATCCACATTAAGAGAAGATAGCGCGTATCATTATTCATAATGGCTTAAAAAGCCTTGATTACAAACTTGACATTTTTACATGAAACATTTTCTAAGCTGTGCCGCGTTCCATGCGTGCAGGATCTTCTTTCCATTCAAATCTTTTAAAGCGTATGCGCCTTTTCCCAATTCTTCCGAGACTTGATAAGGTCCCTCCCAATTGGGGGACATTTTTCCCAGGGGTATCGCGCGGCTAGCTTCATTGTTTCGAAGGACAAAATCATTCTTTTTGAAGTGGCATTCTTTCACACGCTGGTTGTAATATTTTTCCAGTTTTTTCTTGTATTTGGCTTCACTGATGATAGCCGCCTCTCTGCGCCCTTCAAGTAAGTTGAGATCCAACCTTCTTTCGCGCTCGTTATCAATCTTGCTCATCATGAGCACTCTATGGGATGGGCATCCAATTTCTGCTGGAATCATTGCCTCCGTTCCATAGGTTAGGCTGAACGGGGATTCGCCATTGCTGGTTTTGCTTAATGTCCTGTGTGCCCACAGGACATTAGGTAGCTCTTCGACCCAAGAATGGGATTCTCCCTCCAACCTTTTCTTCAGCCCATTTAACAAGCTTTGATTCGCGCGCTCCACTTGGCCATTCCCCTGAGGGTGGTATACCGAAGTGAAGATTTGGTTGATGCGCAATTCCTTGAGCCAGTTTGATATCTTCCTGTCAGTGAATTGTTTGCCATTATCGCTCACAATTTCCATGGGCAAGCCAAAACGGCATATGATGTGGCTCCAGATAAACTGCTTCATCGCCTCGGCTGTGATTTTTGCTAGTGGCTTGGCTTCGACCCATTTCGTGAAATAGTCTACCGCCACTACCAAAAATTTTACTCGTCCTTGCGCTTGCGGTAGGGGACCCACAATATCGATTGCCCATTTGTGGAAAGGCCATGCAGAGGTCACCGGAATCAAGTTGTTCTTTGGCCGCATGGTGTTTGGCGCATAGCTCTGACATGCTTTGCATTTTTGGATCTCTTTTAAAGCGTCCAAATACATGCCTGGCCAATAGTAACCTGCGTTCATTGCCTTGGCAACCACCATGCGCGGGCCAGCATGTATTCCACAGATTCCTTCGTGTATCTCTCTGATCACATAGCTTGCTTCCTCAGCATCTAGGCATTTCATGAGCGGTCCAAGATAAGAGCGTCGATATAATGTACCATCAAGCAGTTCATAGTTTTGCGACTTGTGTCTTATCTTCCTCGCCTGTGCGCGATCGTCTGGTACTTTTCCCTCCTTCAAGAATTCCATTATTGGAGTTATCCATGACGAAGGGGTTGTATGAGTTACAAGGACAGACTTCGCTCCCACCGACGGGTTGCTCATTACTTCCACCCTGACATCTTTGCCAAAGTGATCGAAGCTGGTTGATGCCATCTTGCTCAGCGCGTCAGCAGACTTGTTTTCGCTGCGCGGGATATGAATGATTCTGAAGCAGTCAAATTGCTCGATGAGCTTTTTCGCCTGCTCTAGATACAGAGGCATGGTGTTCTCCTTGGCATCATAAAGGCCATTGACCTGTGCTGCTACCAAGTATGAATCAACATGGGCCTCTAGCTTTTTCACTCCAAATTTGTGCGCGATGCGGAGGCCAGCCAGCAAGGCTTCATACTCAGCTTCATTGTTGGTGCTCTTGAAGTCCAACCTGATGGCGTAAGTATATTCATGATTCTCTGGATCCACCAGCTTGAGGCCTGCGCCAGACCCTTCGTTGTTTGAAGCTCCGTCAGTGAACAAACTCCAAACATTTTCTTCATCATTGGCTCGCGGAGGGTCTACCTCGCGCTGAGCCTCTACAATTTTTCCTTCGGGGACTTCTGCAATGAAATCAGCCAAGACTTGTCCCTTGATTGCTGGACGGGGCTTATAGGCGATCGTGTGCTCACCTAATTCCAGCGCCCACTTTGTCAGCCTTCCTGAGAGCGCGGGACGCCGCAAGACTTGCTGGATGTTGTAACCAGCCAGAACTTCAATGGGATGACCATTGAAATATCTATGAAGCTTGCGCGACGCGTGTGTTAGTGACAAAACTAACTTTTCCATGATGGAGTAGCGCGTCTCAGGATTTGTCAGCACCCGACTCACATAGTATATTGGCGTTTGGATTCCCTTGCGATCCACCAATAATACTGCGCCGATGGCGCGCTCTCCTGCTGATAGGTATAATGTCAAAGTTTCACCAGGAAGTGGAGCTGTTAGCGCGGGCAAATTTATCAAACATTCTTTTATCTCACTGAAAGCTTGCTCGGCCTCAGGAGTCCATTTGAACTGGTTTTTCTTTAAGCAGTTTCTCAATGTATTGACAAATGGGGTAGATTTGCTTGCATGGTTCGCTAGGAACCTGTTGATTGAAACCAATCTACCATTCAGCTTCTGGACTTCTTTCATGGTGGATGGCGAGGGCATGTCAAGGATGGCCTCCACCTTCTCAGGGTTCACCTTGAAACCATCTTTGGTGACCATTACACCTAGAAACTTTCCCTCTTGTACGCCGAAAGTGCATTTGCTCGGATTGAGCTTCATGTTAACTTCCTTTAGGCGCCCAAGGGTTTCTTCGATGTCTTTGAGCATTTGTTTTTCCTCCCTGCTTTTGATCACCAAATCATCCACATAGACTTCTAGGTTTCTTCCAATCTGCTCGCTGAAAAAAGCATCCATAAGTCTTTGGTAGGTGGCTCCCGCATTCTTCAAACCAAAGGGCATTTTTGTGTAACAAAAAACACCCTTGTCGGTTCTGAAGGCGGTCTTGTCCTCGTCTTGTGGTGCCATTTGAATCTGGTGATAGCCCTTGTAGGCATCCAGGAAACATTTGAGCTTGAATGGCGCCACGGAGTCCACCTTTGCGTCGATGTTTGGGAGGGGGTAACAATCCTTTGGGCACGCTTTGTTGAGGTCCTTGAAGTCAATGCACATCCTCCACGACCCGTTACCTTTCTTTACCATCACAGGATTGGCTACCCATGTCTGGTATCGTATCGGGCGGATGATGTTTGTGCGCAATAGATCCTCAACCTGTTCATTCATGGCCCTCGCCTTCTCATCCCCCATGACTCTCTTCTTTTGAGCAATTGGCTCTACAGACTTGAAGGTGTTGAGAGAATGTTGCGCCAGGTCTAGCGGAACTCCAGTCATATCAGAGTGTTTCCACGCGAAGACCGACATATATGCTGTGAGCAGTCTTTTCATTCTCAACCTCGTGTCGTCTGATATCGTAGCGCCAATTGTGATTGTCTGCTCCGGGAATTTTGGGTTGAGAATCCACTCCTCTGGCGCGTTGTCTGCCATTGGAAGTTTCATCCTCCCTTCCCGCGGAGTACTTGTCACTGCACACAAATGATCTCGGTATACAAAAGTTACACCTGTTGGTGTTGGGAACCCCAATGCGCCGTGCGCTGGCGACGGTATGGCGTTGAATTGGGCAATCGTTTCCCTACCCAAGATCATATTGTGGCATGAAGTGGTGGGCAAGACCAAGAAGTTGACAACTTCGGCTCGCTTGTGTTTTTCATCCCCCATGGTTAGTTCAAATTGTATTTGACCTAGGGGATGAATGATTTCATTCGAGACACCAGAGATCGGTGCATTCACAATCTCAAGCCTTGCTTGGTCTGCCGGATTCAGTTTCCTGAAACATTGCTCATACATGATGTCTGATTCGCTGCCAGTGTCCACCAGGACTTTTGACACTTCATAATGAGCAATGTGTGTAGTGATGATAAGAGGACTGCTGATGGAAGGGCCTCCCCTAATTCTTGGGAAGATGACTTGTTGCTCGCGCCAATCTCCTTGGATTTGCGCGCTTCTCTTTCTTGATATTTGCCCTTGCCTTCCTCCCTCGGCTACACAGATTCTTTTGTATTTTTTGCTGGCTGAGGCTCCTGATTGTTCATTTTCTGGTCTTGAGTTTTTTACCAGGTGAGCCAGCTTGCCTGATTTCACATCTTTTTCAATTGCATCCTTCAAGTGGTGGCATGCATCAGTGTTGTGCCCTGTGGACTTGTGAAACTCACAGTACTTGCCACTGTCTGATGGTCCCTTGTAGTGTAGTGGCTTGGGGCTTTTGAATTGGACATTCTCAGTGCTTAACACCTGTGAAGGCGTTTTAGTGAGGGGAGTCCATATTCTTGGCAGAGGTCTGTTAGGATCTCTGCCGCCTTCCCTCTTGTCACCCTCCCCGCGATTACGAACGTCTTTTTGGGGCTGGGGTGAGCTTGGTTGCGCCTGCTTTTCTGCGGAAGAAAAACTGGTTGGTTGCAACCTGGACCATACAGAGTTCTGTTTGCCCCTTTTTTCGTTGCTGCGCGGTGACTCAGCTTGATGCGCTCTTTCTCTTGCCCTATCTTGGGCAATTTGTTTTTCATTTCTCGCGAAGACTCGCGATGCTTCCATTAGTTTGGCCCAAGTGGTTGGCATGCCATCTCTGCTTACGAGAGCTCGGCGGAGTTGATCACTGCGCGCGCCTTGATTAAAGGCCACGCGCAAGAGTTGCTCAGTGATACCTCCGATTGCCAGAGACTCCTGATTGAAACGAGTTATGTAGTCTTCAATCGTTTAATCATTCCTGCGCACGCAGTGCATGATGTCATCAGGGTCGCGCGTGTGTCTGCGCTGCTGTACGAAGTGGGCTTGGAACTTTTCCAATAGGTCCTCGAACCCATCGATTTGCCCAGTCGGCAAGCTCTCGAACCAGACACGCGCCGCGCCCGTGAGGCAGCGGGCAAACATGTGACACCATGTTGGCATCGTCCAGCCTTCTAGGTTTCCAGTGTTGTAAAACCCTTGTAAGAAATCGTCTGGATCTGTTGTGCCGTCATATTTGCCCAAACCACTTGGCATCTTGGTTTTGTGCTGAATCAGGGCCTTCGCGATGCGCTCAGTGAACTTTGAATGTTTCACCAAGATGGCTGGCCTGTATGGTGTGGTTACGTCCACTTGCCCTCTTACTGGTGGGCTGTATGGCGCGTGCAGATCCAGATCGGCTCTGGCTCCAGGCGCCATGTTCACGTGCGCGCGGAGCTGTGAGCCTCCTGCATGAGTATCTCGCGTCTTCCTCATGCTGTGCACTTCTTCATCACTAAACTCAGTGTGTGCAGTGTGAACGGAATGACCATCTTCCGGCGCGCGCGCCCTTTTTGTTCCATGAACGTTTTGTTTGTCAAACGCTAGCCTTTGTGTTAAGTCGGCTGTCTTTTTGTGTTTGACCATCTCATTGTACTTGTCCATTAGACGTCGTTGCTCGTTTATGAGCCATTCTTTGGGATCATTGGTTTCATCTTCTGGACCCATTGGTCCCTTTTGTTTCGCGCCGGCAAGATTTTGTAACGTGAGATCGTCTGGAGGAGTTTCAGTCTGGCCATGAGGAGTTGTGATGAAGGGACGGTTACTGGTGGCGCGCGTAGAATCACGCGGCACCCTCAGAAACTGTTGTCCCCCATTAACATCCTCACGTTCAATATCCTCCAGAACTTGATCAACGTTACGAACGCCAGAAACCATGGTGAAAATTTGTTTTTTATAGAGATCTGATGAGATCTTGTTGCCGTTGTAACAGTGGATGGCGCCAATGAAGAACGTGGATCGACTCACTGGTAGACGATCTACTTTCCTCGGGTGTGATTATGCTATTTCACCGATGGTTCTCTGGGATCTGATGGATCTGGGTTCTTCCACCTACAAAATGAACAGCACCGTAAACTTACCCCTCAGAAAGGGACAGAGGGGTCCTCTTTGGGGTAACCCTCCGGTGTGAGAATAAGTGTTTGTAGGAGAAGATAATATTATGAGAGTAAGGAAATGGAATGTATTGCTTAATAGCTGAATACTCTGTAATTGTGTGTTTGAGTGTTATCAGATGATATTGGATGATATTTGATGTCCTCTCCTTGTGGAGTTGATGTGATATTTATAGTGCTAGGGTTTCCCATGATTGGGCTCAGACCTAATTAGGGCCTTGTTGGCCTCCTCCAATTGCTTTGCGCCACGTGTCCTTTGGGACACCTGGTGCTTTTTCATTGGTTATAATCACGTGGTAGCACATGGGTTTTGCTGAGTTGTCTACCTTTCATTGGCAGCTGTCAACATCAGCATATTTTTATTCCTTAAAAAGATACCTTCTGGAAGGTTGTCTGACGTGCACAATCAAGGTTGCCCTAATCCTGATTTGGATAAGGACGAGGTTGATTATGTGCATGTGTGATACGCGCCTATCCTGAGGATGCGCGAGGTCTTCTCTTTATTCTCACGCGCAGATGTTTCATGCGCAGATGTGATATGCACGAGCATGTGATATGCGCCACGCGCGGATGCGCCACGCGCATATGTGATATGCGTGAGCATATGTGATGCGTGAGCATATGTGATGCCTGAGCATCTGTGGTGCCTGAGCATATGATGCCTGAGCATGTGATGCCTGAGCATCTGTGGTGCCTGAGCATCTGTGGTGCCTGAGCATGTAATGCCTGAGCATATGTGATGCCTGAGCATCTGTGGTGCCTGAGCATATGATGCCTGAGCATGTGATGCATGAGCATATGTGATATGCGTGAGCATATGTGATATGCGCCATGCGCGTAGGTTCATGTGATGCATGAGCATATGTGATATGCGCCATGCGCGTAGGTTTTGGCTTTGTGCCTTCATAATGTCTTGATTTCAAGCCTCTTGTCCATATCTTGTGGGTTGACCCGCCTCGCTCGGTGTTGAGGCGGGTACATACCTCTTCAGTAGTCTATCTATTGTTCCCACTCACACCACCGCCATAGTTGAAATCTTGCCTCTCATCATATGTTACAGCTCCGTAATCTCTTCGGTCACCGGTCACCACGATTAAGACTGCCTGTTGTATCGGTGGTGGTCACTGATTACGATTCACTCATCGGCAGGGGCGAACCCACATGGAAGAGACCGGGGTCTCGGGACCCCAATATTTTTTAAAATTACCTAAAAGCTGTATATTAAATTTTAAAGGACTCAATATAAATTATTAGTAGTTGGAACCCATAACCCAAATGCATATATGTTAAAAGTGGTAACATTCTAGTTTTTCAATTGATTGGTCGCGTGAGAGTATATATGTTAAAGTGGTAAACATTCTAGGTTTTCAACTGATTGGTCGCCTGAGAGTCACATACAGTGTGTTTCTTTTTCTTTTGGGCCATACCCAATATTATTAGGGTTACAACCAACAAATTAAAGGCAGAAAGCACCTTTTTATTGAGGTAACCACCGAATTACTTACATGTATAGGTAGTTTGCAAAGTATCTTGATTGTTTACCGATTATCAACAAGATGATCTGAATATGAACAATTGCAGGATCTAACAAGAAACAATTCTGAACAATACCAACAGAGAAAACTCTAGATCTAACAAATTCGTTCAATTGTGAGACAAAGTGAATATCCATATTTCCTAAATGAAAAATATGACGAATTATATAGTTATGATTATCTACAACCTGGATCAGCTGCAAGCCCAGCCCATCTTCTATTTGCTACAAGCCCAGCACCTCCAGCCCATTTAGTAATCAGCAAAGTATATATATATGTCCACCATCGAAACCTTATTATAAGTACACATTGAATTGCATTAAAAATAATAATAATAACAACAAAACAAATAAACTAATACTTTCAACAACAACTATATTATTTGTTAACGTGAATGGTGTATCTAATCTTGAAAAATATGGTGGAAACCAAGAAACATTTGGGATATCCATTGGTATATCATTTATTAAAGTTAACATTAGTTCTACCGGTTGCAACGACAAGCTTTGAGAGATGTTTTTCATCAATGAAACATGTGAAGGCGGGTTTGCGTAATAGGATGGGTGATAATTAAATGAAAGATTCGTGCGTTTGTTATAGTGAAAGAGAGCTTCTTGGCAACGTTACGGTTGAAGATGTAATGGTTCGTTTTCAAAATATGAAAAGTCGTAAGGAACAACTTTATAAGTTTATAATGTTTATTTTTTCTCATTTCGAATGACATTTTATTTTGCGTGTTTTCTAATGAGAAATGATCATATTTCTTTTTATTTTGATACTGTTTTTATTATATTCCTCATCTCGAACCGACCCAAAAAATCCGAACACTGAAAAATTGGGACCCCGTTGGATAAAAATCCTAGGTCCGCCACTGTATATACGTACATGGATTTTATAATATTTCACCAATTACATATAACCAAACATGTCTATTTTGCAGTTATTGTTCCTTTTATGTTTCCGAATTAATGTCGTCTTCATATTCCCGCGTTGATGTTCCTGTCCACTGGACGGGTAAAGTACTTTTTTTCAGTTTTAAACGTCTATAACTTTTTCATATGTAATTTTTTAATATAAAAGCATCACCATAATAACAAACATTTTTTATTCGTCATTGTGTCTTAAGGCTTGTCATTGTGTTTTTTTTCGTCAGTGTGTCTTTCAAATCGTTATTGTGTTTTTTTTAATATTTATGGCGCCATTATGTTATAACAATATGTAAATATAACGATAAAATAACAACAAATTATCTAATACATAAAACATAGTGATAAATAAATATTACACAAGAACCTGAAACGTAAGATATAATGGTTAATACATATAACATAATGACCTGAAACGTACAACCACAATGGTGAATACATATAACACAATGACCTGAAACGTAAAACACAACGGAAACTACATATTACACAATGACATGAACGTAATACATAATGAGCGTAATACTCTTTTTCTCAAATTAAGTGCACGCCATATGTCAATCCCAAATAAAAGACAATGAACGTATTACACAATGACTAAAACACAAGGTTAAGCAGAAAAACAAATGATGAGCACCGAGACATAATGATGAACAAAAAGACACAAAGACATAATCTTTGTCATAATTTTATCTTTAATAAGAGTATTAATTGAAAAACTTAATGGTCAAAATCTATAGCACAATACATAAAAAAAACTCAATTAAAAACACAATGAAACAACCAATAACACAATATAAAAAACTCATTAATTTCTTTTTTATTTTATATAACAATATAATACACATATTAAAGATAAAAAATTGCTTGTTATTATGGTTAATTGTTTTTCTAAAAAACAATTTTGTATGAAAATGTTATGAGTGTTTTATAATAATAGAGAAATTGACATGTGTCTTGCATGTGAAAATAAAAAGTTAACAATAATTGGTTATTACCTTTATGCCATTCCCATCAATTTTTTTCTTTTAAATTAATCTCCATCATTCAAATTTAAGATTAATGGATTAGATTCTTTCTCACCTTTTTAATTTTTATTGTCCTTTATACTTTAACATTATCTTATAAATTTATGCATCTAATTCTTTAGCTTTCATTATAAATAGGGACAAACCTAGTTAACAACTAGTGGTAGCCTCTATTATCCCTCAATTTTTCGCCTGTAGTGCAAAATTTTATTTTTTAGTCGGTTTTTATATTTCGATACCCCTGAAAAAAATATAATGTTACCCATAAAGCCCAACCAAATTAAAAATTCAAACCAGTTATAACCGTCCATAATTTATAGTCAAACCAAATTGAAACCCATTACCCCTTTCAAAATATTGTTGTTGTTTGGTTGGCAGGACATAAAAAACAATCGCCGCTTCTAGTCACCCCTACTGCCCTCCTTCGGTCACCGACTAACAACCTCCACGATGTAGCCAACGCCCCTGCAGTCGCTGCTCTAGGATGTAGCCAACCTCCACGATGTCGCCAGTTGACATACGCCCCTGCAGTCGCTGCTATGGGATCCCTCTTCCATGGCTCGACTTCTACGTGTTCCATTTAGGTATTATTATAATTCTATTTAAAATTGTAATTTTTTATTTGTTTATAGAAATTACTAATTTGTTATTGTTTATGGTCACTTGAATAATTGATAATGGTTTATTGGATACATGAATAATGTAATTTGAAATTGGAATTGATTTGGTTTGGTTTTGGGTTTATATGTCAATGGAATTGCTTGGGAATTTAGGATTTATGGTAATCAAAGAAAACGAAAAAAATGACATTACTAATCGATTTCATTTTGAGGTTGAGGTTTTAATACGCTTTTAGATTTGCAAATTCTAGAACTTGAAAGTAGATTTAGTGAGACCTTAACTAGCTTGTTAGAAAATATGTGTGGTTTAAATTCTTGTGATTCGTTTTTTATGTTTGACATATCTAAGATAATGACATTTTCTGAGATGTATCCGAATGATTTTAGTAATGAAGAAAGATTGTGTATTTCTGGTGATCTTAAGACCTTTTATCAAAGTTTAAAGGAAGATGATAAATTCACAAAATTTGGTGGAAAGTGCGACATTGCTCGTGTAATGGTGGAAACCGGAAAGCTTGCCATCTTTTCTTTGATTTATCAAATATTGAAGCTAACGTTGGCTTTACCAGGTGCAACCGCAACTGTTGAAAGATATTTTTCTAATATGAAGTTTATCAAGACGGATTTGCATAATTGAATGAGTGATGAGTAATTGAACAATAATTTGTGAGATCGAAAAAGAAACGTTTGATAATGTATAAGAAGATGATCTAATGACTCGATATCAAACTTTCAAAAACCAAAGAGGGGAAATTTGCATGTGTTCAAATTCATTTATTACCATGTTTTTAATTTTTTTTCGTTTGCATTGTATGAAATACGATAATAGAAAATTTTTTGAACGTTACCCCATAGACTTCGGTCTTAGGGTTGGCAATGGGTCGGGTTTACTCAAACCCATACCCAATTAGTAAAACCCACCCAAACCCATCGGGTTTTTGTTGGGTATCGGGCAAACCCGTCGGGTATATATACCCAACCAAAAACCCGTCGGGTATCTATCGAATTTTGTCAAATTATACAACTAACACGAATTGGTGATATCGAATTTTGTCAGATTATACAACTAACACGAATTGGTGATCACAGAATGGTTGCCTTACTTTTCATTCATAATCACTGTAAATAATAACAAGAGATCTCCAATCTTTGAATACAATATCAGAATTAATAATACATGATACCAGGAAAGCAATTCTATATTCCTGAATTAAATTACACTTTTTTTTGTTTGAGTACATCAATTGACAAAGAGATTCCCATTACCCACCGTATCCAATGAATCATTAAAAAAATAATTTTCCAAAACATGATAGGTGGTGACAGATTAATTGATTTTTGGATTTTGATTTAATAACTCAAAAAAGTTTTGGGATAAATTATTAACAAGATAGTTTAACGTAAAATTTACAGTTGGAACTGAAGAACCTTAAATAAATACTAATTTAAAGGGATCTAAATAAACTTTAAATATATATAAAGTTACGTCGGGTACACCTGGTATATCGAAACACCCTAAAATTCTTTTTATATAATACTTTTACAAAATACACATCAGAGTAGGTCCCAATTTACATCCAAAACATGTCACTCGTGGTGACGTTTTATTATATAAATATATATGTTGTACAAGAAAACATATATGTTTAAAACAAACTTTATTATACAAACTATTTAACACGAGAGTACGGTTCCCTTGTCAGCCCAGTGCCGTCCATGAAGCTTTAACCATCTATGGGTGCTTTTCCTGAAAACATTTTAAAACATATTTTTATTAGCTTTCGCTAAGTAAGTACACCATTTTATAAAAATATGTTTTATTTTCATTTGAAATTTAACATCAAAATTTCTTGGGATTTCAACACTCGAAATCCTTATATTCACTCCACGTTATTCTTTAGGAATTCAACACCCGAATTCCTTGGGATTTCAACACCCGAAATCCTTATTTTTACTCCTTATTTTTCTTTGGGAATTCAACACCCGAATTCCTTATGAGCTCATTTTTAACCCATGAGGGTAATTAACTCCCCCTTTTATATTTGGGGTTCAACATCCGAACCCCTTAAGATTTCAACTCCCGAAATCTTTTATATATAGTATTAAAATTTTGGAATTTCAACTACCGAAACCCTCGGGACTCGTAACCCATATTTTTATCAGAGGCATACCACCATATTTATTTTACAACTATAGCCTCTTTTTAAGCCACACATTAATTCACATACTTGGACCCACAATCATTTCTCAAATAATCATATAAATGCATATCAAAATAAACATATATAAACGCTTGTAAAAATAACATGATTATGGTCTGTGTACCTACCTATCGATGTAAGTAACTCGAGTTAGACGAAAACTCGCTAATTATTATGGTCGAAACAGTTTCCAAAATATGCCATAGCTCCTGTTTTCTCTTGCTCAGTTTCTTAGACTCACATGCACCTACTCACCGGTTGACTCGTTTATATTTACCGTTGTTTTGCTTTCTTTTAAAACTCTGAGTTTACATACACAAAGTTTTCTTGGCCACTAAGGAGTCTTCACCAAGAAGTTTTCAAATATAAAACATATAAAATCTAGAATGCTTAATACGGTGGATTTATAATATTTTATGAAATATATCACTAGTAAGTTTACTTGTTTGATAAGGTTACGTACCACTCGTTTCATATCCATTCATTTACAATATCCTCAATATTATTATTTCTAAATCCCACTACATGAGTTTCAATAATAATACTTATACCAAAAACAATATTTTGTTATTATTGTTATTTTGAAACAAACTAGAAATCACACGAGTACTTTTGAATATTATTATTAGGTATTTATATTGTAAACTACTTTTGATGACTTCGAAAGATATATATATATATATATATATATATATATATATATATATATATATATATATATATATATATAATTGTCTACCATAAAATCCTTCTAAAGCCACCAGATTGCTTGAATTCGAAATGAAGAACTCTCGTTGATTTAACCTTATAAAATTCGCGGGTCATGAATCCTAACCCCGGATATCAAATAACCCGTTTCTTCACCATGGTTTTCATTCTAAACCCTAATATTCACCTCCAGCCTCTTCTGACCTTCAACGATCGCATACCTACCACTTGAATCACCGTTAACCAGTGGAATCATCTTCCTTCTCCGTCGCGAATCAGGTGGGCGTATCATTCTCTCATCCTCCACTGGAATCCCGATTAAGCACTACTGTCACAGCTATTCAAGTCCTCACGGGCTATCTATTCTACTGTTTGACTTCAAAATCAGTTAAAGGTCATCTGTTCTTCTAGCTGTTAATTCAAAACTAAAGCCATAATAAAAAACCGAATACGTGTTTGAATTAGGCTATGGGTTGCTACAGTGGTTAAAAATCCTTTTCAATTGAAAAACCCACAAACACACATATCCAATAATACAAAACTGAATTTTATGTTTGATTTGAGAAAGTAATTACTTTTTATCAAGTACTTAAAAACTATTCAATTGAACTCTTTGAAATTATTTTAATGGCACCAAAATTCGATCAGCAAGCATATGTGAAAAATACTACATGCATTGATGTTGATGATCCTCATATATCTGTTCTAAAAGATTTAAGTGTAAATGCACCTAGAAAACAGTCTCCTGTATATGGAAAATAACCGTGTCCCTTTAAGGTCTCCACTTGGTGTTCCTCCGTTTCACACCGCATATATAATAACGTGAGGGCCAAGGCAAATGATATACATATTATCTATCAAGCAGCATTGCAGGTGAGCCTAATAATTAAGGATCATGAGCTACAGGGTTTTGTTCTTTAAGCATTCTGAATTTGATAAATTTGGATGTTGGTCAACGATAGGATCTTTCCCAACCAAAGTTGAGGTTCAACTTTTGAGACATTGGGTTTTTAACTGATCACAAAATTTTAAAATTTTGAATATAATAGCTTAACTTTTTTTTTTGGACTTGGAGTTCTAAAATTTTGAGGTGTTTTGACAGTGAATTGCTTTATCATGGATGGCACAGAAAGAGACTAAAAGTCTACACTGTTTTGGAGGAATCCTTGCTAATAACTATGTGGCTTGGCCCTCCTTTATTAATTTATATCTTTAAACTTTGTGATTACCATCCTTTATATTTATTATGTCTTTGTTGATGGTATTTTGTGACGAACACGTGTAAACATTGTGAGGCGCAGTCGAGTTTGACCTGCATTATATGATGTGCAGGAGGTCCGCTGTAAGAGCACTGGAGAAGAAATATGGCAATACCGCAAACCCGTGAGACTAAGTAACTCTCTCCCTTTCAGTTAGTGTTTAATATGCTGAAATTAGGGAAGAAATTTGAATGAATGGTTCATTCCAATAATTTCATGCCTTTGAAGGTTCTTTTATATTGTACATTCCATTTATGTTTTAGTATTTGATTGCAGTTTAGTCGTGGATAATTTATTTTAAGAAATAAAGAAAGGAAGAAGCTATTTTTAATTATTTTATGATACTATTTTCAGTTTACAAGTAATAAAGCTTGGATTATTTTTCCTTTTTTTTTGACAAACAAGTAGTTTATAGCATCTCTCTATAAAATAACTATAAAATAACACTGAAATTACCCTTCATCTGATTTTATTTACCAGTATTAACACGACACATTTATAATTTTTATAAGGCATGCATGTATATTGAATTCATTGTGATACTAATGGTCTAATGGTAAACAGATGCTATATACACTTGCATTCTGGCTTCTGGGACTTTAAACAAATGACAAACGCATTAGGTTAGTTCTTCGACTTTCTTCCTATGTGTCAAATGAACTAATTTTTAAATTCAAAATTTAAGAAAAATTGTTTATCTTATATATGATTACAAAAACCTATATTATTATGATTGTAATCCAACTTCTGTAAATAAAGTTTGGAGGTTTATACATTTAATACATTTGGATGACTTTAACACGTTTGAATCATATCTTTTCTGGTGGTATCTTTTTGCTTACTGTTTTTGGCCTGTTTAAGGTATTATTTAACCCAAAACGACTCATCTTTGACACCCAACAGGTCATCAAGACACTGCTATCCAAAGGTGCTGGATGAAGCTTATACAGGTATATTTTGATGGGCTAGAAACTTATATAATAAAAACCACAAATTTTTGGAAACATGCTGAATCGAAACTATATTGAAGCTTCCATCAAAGTTAACTGGCAGCTCTAGCCATATGTTACTTTTATTTTGCTTCCATAATGAATTATGACATATTATTGTTATAATAATCAATGCCTTGGGGTTCCTATGGTTTCTTTGGAAAACCATGGGGACTCCAAGGCATTGATATAGATCTCTTCAGTTTTGATATGAATAAATAAATCTGGAAGGAACACTCCAAACGGCTGGTGTGATTTAGTTCTTGATTTGTTTCAAGATTAGTAGATAAATTCAGAATTTCGAATTACGTTGGTGAATAGTATCAAAGTTGAGATTAGGAGATTTTTATCTCAAAAGAGACTATGGATTGTTATTATGATTCCAAAAAATAAAATAATTTTCCATCAATCCCAAAGGAAATGATTGAATCAGTGTTTTTTTTGTGTGTGTATATATATATATATTTAATTTAACGTTTTCCACTAATTACAATTTAGTCTAATTTTATGGAATAATAAATTGAACTCATCACAATTTAGTTTTATGAATTGATGTTTGGGCAAATATGTTTGTTTATGTTTGTTCATCTATGTTCAGTTATATTAATTCGTTTGTGTTCATAAACCGTTCTTTTAAACTATTAACAAACCAACATACACAAACATGAACACATTCGTTTTCTTAACAAACAAGCAAGAACTAGAAAATCATGTTCATACAAGTGTTCGTGTCCGATCGTTTGTTTGGTTAAAACTAAATGAACGACCACGAACATGCCATGTCCGTGTTCGTGTTCGTTCAGTTCGTGTGCAAGCGTACATATATATTTATGTTCATAATTGTTACTATTGTATTCATTATTTCAATCCATTGAGTTCTTAATTGTTTTTAATGGTTTATGCTTTCAGGTCATGATTAACTTGAAAATAAAGTTGATGCTTCAAAAGCATTGTATGTTTCTCACATTGAGGAGATAGAGCCAACTTACATGGGTAGTTTTCTATTTTCATTTAATTAAATTATAAAAATATATAATTGTGTAGTATGTGAAAGATGTTTATAGTGATTTGATTTCTTATTAATCGATGTAATGATTTAGGTGGTAGATGAATAGCAACTTTTTATATATGCTCATTAGGGTTTGTTCTATTAGTTATAATGATGAAAGAGCATTTGGAAACATTATCGCAATACGGATGAAAACCGAAACTCAAAGAACTGTTTCACTTATATTAGAAAGAAATAACAATGGAATGATGGAAATTGATATGAACAGATTGATATATGTGATTGCGTCCGTTATTAAAGAAATATCTAAGGAAACTGGTGGTACGGCTAATTTGTCAAGGAGTTTAGGGGATGAATCAATCTGCAATGGACGGGTAGTTGAACCTCATGTGGAATACAAAAACAGGAATTAAATGATGCCCTAAAAGTGTGGTTTACTATATTATATTATTTTTACAATTGTGCATCACGGATTTACGGTTAAAGATTTTGTTTTTATACCCTAGGTGATTAGAAACTAAAAAAGATCATGAATTTGGATGCAGCGGAACCATTTAACAGACCTCTAGATCCTGTGGCACTTGAAATACGTGTAATGTTATTGCTCGGCTTTAATATTATACTTTGAGTTGAAATAAATTGCTTCATGTTTCGTCTTTAATTTCAATTTCAATTTCATCATTAAATTTAAAATCAAACCCATGAAAAGGTTTCTAGGTTGAAGGTTGACTTTTAGTAACCATTAGATCTAGGTAAGTGTATGTCTCACAGTCTCTTTATTTTTACATCATATATGTGTTTTTCAATGAGGTTATTAAGGTAATTGCATGATCTAAATTTCAAAAGACAAAAAATTATAAAGCTTGAACTGAACCAAATATGTGAAGATATAATTAAAAACAAAACTGTAATACTTGTAATACATTACACAAGAATATATGGAGACGAATATAAATATGTCAAATGGGTTGAGGAGGTTGAGGGATAAGTATATGTGACTTAGTGATTATATATATATGAGCATATGACAACTTTACACCTACACTATACCTTCAGCCTCCGTTGTATATGAATTAATTTGTTACTAGGAACAAATTTTATATTTCAAGCCAGATATCCTTTTAAACCAATAAATATTAAGTGACAATGATTCCCTTTATTGTTATCATTCTATATCAATTTTAAATTAGCTGATCTTTTAATAGGAGATCATTTTCATACCGTATTTAAAGCCATAGTTGCTGCTTGATATGTTACCAACCAATTGAAGGTAAGTATTCAGTTGTAAATTGATTGTGAACTTAGTGGTATTTATAATCATCTTGTATATAACTTAAAAGGCCTTTGATTTTCTTATGAATTATACACCTTTAATTCCATTAATGGCCCTTAAAGGTTTTTCAATTGAAACCTGGGATGATGAATCAAATGTCATGATGAATGAATGAAAATAATAATATAAATGGATGATGACACTTTAATGAGATTAATTAATGGCAACATAAACCTTAAAGGATAGAAGACTAATTAACCTAAATATGAGGTTTCATGAACTTGTACGATGCACTTGAAGAACGAAATGATGTAATGGCAAATTACTTTTTCTGTCCAATTATGAAATGACGTTTGTATCCTCGTGCTTAATTGTGAAATGACTCTTTCGACCATCACTCCTCCTTAATAATATAATATAGATATAGATATAGATAAGAATAAGTTGAACTCTTAAAAACCTTTAAAATGAGATAGCATACAGTACAATAATACTATATGGGTACCTCTCTTAAGAACATAGTAGACAATAAAACTCGGGAAAATGGTTTCATAACCTTCATTGTGTGTGTAAATGAAACATCAACCAGTGACGGATCAATAATTTTTCTTCCATAGGATTCATTGTTCGCGCGCGATCTCACTACTTACACCGTTGATCCAAATCAGCCTCTGAAATCAACTTTCCCAAAACTCGTGTTTGTAATCGTCTTAAACGACCAAAGATTAATGTCCACCCAAAGCCAAAATTGATATTTTTTAAACGACTTAATTCATTTTGCATATAACTGTTTTGATGCGAACCAAAAACAAAAATTTATTACATATGACTTGAACTCGATATGCTCATAACATGGTTTAACCATGTGTTAGTTTTTTTAAATGGCCCGAGCTCATTTTACTTAGCACCCGTTTTGACTTGAACAAAATTTTAAACTTTTTTTATAATAACCTAAACCCATTTGACTTACAACTCGTGATTGTAAGTCAAAACCAATTTTTTTTAATGACTTGAATTCGATAGGCTCAAAACATGGTTTCCATAACCAAAATTGTTAGTTTTTTAAATGGCCGAACTCATTTTACTTAGCACCTGTTTTGACCTGAACAAAATGAAACTTTTTTTTATAATGACATAAACTCATTTGGCTTACAACCCGTGATAACTCGAACTCGATCGTTGACCCAAAACAATAAAAAATATTTTAAAAAAATAATCAAAACTCACCAGAAATTATACTTCTTTTAAAGTGACACGAAATACACATCTATATTTAGTAAATCTTACATCGGAACGTCCACAAAAATAAACACGTCGTGATTGTAAGGATAAAATTTATTAAAATTTATATATTCTAATATATAAAAGAAAAACAAAGAAAAAAGAAAATATAGATGAATATATAGGTAAATTTAAGGGAGTGGAAGGGTAATTATAAATTAAACTTGCAAAATTTGAATATAATTGAAGGGTTAAATTTGTAATTATATTTTAGATGTATAAGTGCATATATGAGTTGTACTCTTATGCTTAATTGACTTGTACATTATCATAAACATCTCAAAATAAAATAAAATTTACATTGAAACGTCGACAAAATTAAGCACGTTGCAATGGTAAAGTCGGGTGTTTTTAAAACATAACATATTAAAAGTTATAGAAGAAATAGAAATTTTAAATGAATATGTCAAATAAATGGGTTAAATTAAGGGGTTTATTTGTAACTACTTCATAAATTAACAAAGTTTTGTTGAAATTAAAGGATCATAATTGTAATTATTTTGTAAACAAAATATTCTTAACCGTTCAAGATGTTTAAAATACTATAGTACCCCTATATTTTCAAATTTGTATGCATTAAGAATAGTAATTTATGCAATGGTGTTTGTATCTTTTAAAATTTAAAAGATCCTTCACTCATGCATTATATATAGTATAGATATAGATATAGATTAATTAGATAGGCTGATATTAACAATTTCGTCGATGGGGGTACGTTTAATAGTTTATGAGATTTATGCTACAGTTTCGGTCACATGAATATAATATGTTTATCAGTTTATCCAAACTTATTTTAATGATTTATTGGATCAAGCTCAAAGCTTAGTAGGCTAAACTGCTAAAGGAAGCTTTTGTGCCCCAAATATTGATGGGCCTATCCACAGGCCAATGCAATATGGATTATTTGTGAGTAATTAGTCCTTCTCTACACAAGTTACGAGGAACCCAATCTTGAATTGCAAGAAACAGGTTAGTTTAAACATTAAACTGTATGGATAAACATATCAAATGATAAGGTTATTTTTGTAAGTATGAAAACTTATAAAACTTACACCACCCACATACATTGTGTATCGTGTTTAATTCAGGTTTGTCGGAAAGTGTTGTTTTATAGTAGTGTGTTATGGGTGCAATGAAATCTTTAACTCAATAAGCAAGAAGGGAACCAACCGATCGATTGAACCCTATTTAACTCCTTTTCTCATTTCTATGCGAGTCTAGCAAGCATAAACCATGTAATAGTGTAACAACTGTCAAAAACCATATCATAACCCAAGTTTATAAATGATCTAGAATTACCTTGCTCTAGAGCAAACACAAGTATCCAAATATTCCTAAGCGTAAGTAGTAATTACAGGGCCGGCTCCGAAAAAACGAAAAAATTTTTGGGCCAAATGCGAACTTTTTATTAGGCCTTAAGTAAAAGAAACATTTTGTTGGGTTTAAACAATTTAATTATAAATTAGCTTATTTGATTATGATTTAAGTTGAATAAGACTAGAACCCACAACCTTTTGGTTAGATGTCATGCTCCTTTACCATTAGACCAAAGCTAGTGGTTATGTAATTGTGTTGAAACATTGATTATACACATGTTTTTGATAAAAATACATATATTTTTTTTTTGAAAAAAAAAAAATTCAGGCCTAGCGGGTGTCGGGCCTGTGGCCGTCGACTACCCTGCCATGCCTCAAAGACGGCCCTGAGTAATTAAGACAAAAAAAAAACTATGGCATATTAAAAGTCTATGAGGGAGGAGTGTATTTTTGTTTCTTGTCATTTTGTTGAGTCGACTTGGAAAATTATTTCTCGGTGATGTAAAATCCCTTCGATTGGGGTTGGAGACCAATAACTAAAATTGACACTATATATATATCTCCCCAAACACTTGTATCCATTCTATTTACACCCAGTGTTGTAGAACTCGTTAGATGTTAGTCGGACGATAGGGTATGGACTAACTTAGTTTAATATAATTTATAAGTAGTTTTCCAAGTATACATATATAGGGGATAAACGACGTCTAGTCAGGATCTTTAGAACCTCCACCCCGGCCTAATAAACTAATGTATATGTGAAAGTGAGAATTAAATTAATTGAGGGAATATCTTGGGGTAAAGAAAATAGAGATGAAAAGAAAAGCCATGGCCATGCAGTTGCACTGTCACCAAAGCCCACGCCTCTCATGTATCAGTTTTAATAAAATAATTAAAAAACCAGATGTATGTAATTACTAATTGGTGAGCATGCAGCATCCATCTGCAGATGATGTAACACTTATAATTGTTTATTTATTAATGCTAGAGTTCAGACATGCAGCAGCGGAATCAAACTAATAAACCACTTTTCATCTAACACTTAGTTTATTTGCATCAGCTCATGAGGCCTGCCTGACTTTCCTCCATTAACACAAACAAATTGTTAGATATAAAGTTTATATGTAAACATATTATATGTTTTTTTTCAATATAACAACATATACATTAACTAAAATTGTTAGAAATAATATATAACATGCTAATTTATTTTTTTATGTTTACCAGTAATTATAAAGTAATTAACATTATCATATTGCTACCAAAAATCAGTAATTAAGTTAAATTATCTCTCCATGTGCATGAGAATACCGTACAGGAAATATATAAGCATAAGCCAAACAGTGGAGGGCACATGTACTTAGAAATGTTCCCTTAATTTACACTCGTCCACTTTTAATTTCAATACATACTCAATTTCTTTTCAATGCATAATAATTTTACTTATGCTTAAGCCATATCATCTTTTATAAGGACATGCATGTGTTTGTGTAATTGTCACGAGTTTCCATAATATGATAGATTGGTCATTGGTACTTATTATTATTAGACAATATATGTTACTTAGCATGTATGTACTTGGACGACTTTTGGGGCGATATGTGGCATGAACACCCCCATCCCGGGCGATAAGAGGGCGATAGGGGGGGGGGGGGGGGGGGGTGATGTTTGTCGTGTGTGATGTGTTTGAAAATATTTTTATTTTATTTATGTGAGTGTGATGTATATGATGTGATAGGCAATATTAGGCTACGTACAACACCATTACATTACTCCTAATATAAAAATTGCTCATTTACTGACTAAACGTCACATGATTAATAAAATAAAATCTTTTCGTGTTAAAAGAAAAAGGCATGATTTGGTTGATATATAATAAATAGTAGAAAAGGTCTCTCCTGGTTCTTTGTTCCAGCTTAGAGCTCAGGGAAACACCATCATTCCCTCTTTATTATATTCTATCTATTAATTTATGTGTTAAGAGTTAACATTCTATTCAAACATCCTCCACGATGTGCTGCCAATCCATACACCACCATTAATAACTAATTATATAACTCTTAACTATTTTTTAATTGATATTAATCTATTATATATGTATACATGTTGATATAATTAAAAATACCCAAGACAGGTAATATCATCATCGTCATCATTTCCTAGCCAACAATTTCAGCACTAACCTTCTGCTTTACATGTTGCTCTTAATTTTCAATTTCTTACTTATATTATATATTAATTCATTTTTACCAATTCTCCTATGTATATTATTTATGTTTATGTGTATGTAGCATCCAAAAAATCGTTTCATGCATGCTACCAAGGCAACTTATTTTAACTTCATGCTTAATTAATAAATAAACTATGAGTGTACAATTTTCTTTTCTTCTGGATTTTGATCTTTGTTATAAATACTATTGCACAAAGTGACCCTCCATTAATTAGGCGTGTAGCGATGTAGATGTATACCAACAACTGGTCAAACGATCAAGTACTTAATTTAGGGATAAAGGCATGGTGAAAAAGCTATGAGGGCATTCATATTTAATCACACATCTCAACTCTATTTTTAAATTTAAGGGAAAATAACCAAAAAAAAGTACCATAGAAAACATTTCTACATCTTTTGTTGTACACATTGTTGTTGATGCAGTTGTCCTTAAGGTTTTATGTTTTTATTTTCCTTTTATCTCTTCATATTAAATGATTAGGATTTAATCCAAAAATTGTCAGACTATTGGGGTAACATGGGAGAAAATACTCAAACTTCAAACACGCATAACTCATGCTACAATTAGAGTTAGGGTTCGATGACCGGTGGATCATATATGTGGCAAATAGCCTAAGGCAACTTGGCTGAACAGTTGAACCCGAATTGCATCATTTATGTATCATTTCATCAATCAAGAGTTTTCCCTGAATTTTACAAGCTTGAACTCTTTTCCATATTTAGCATAATGGCGTAAATCATTGATTAGTATAGTCTACATAATTATTTATAGTCCTAATTTCATTATTTATGAGCTAGTTTGTAATTTCGAAAATTTGGCAAACTTGTTAATAGAGAGGTCAACGTAGTATTAATTAAGTCAACAGAGCTTCAAGATCAGCGAGACTTATGAGAATAGTGAATGGCGGATTGAGTATTTTCAGTATGAACCTTTATTATAACATACAAAGAACGTTGAGGAGTCACTTGATTATTTAATTTTGGAGTATGTTGAGCAAGTGTATAATTGATGTTGATCAAACTCGTTAACATACTTTATCCTTGAGTATACGTACATTAACTTCTTCTATGAGTTCCTGAAGACTTTGTCATAAGAAAGATTAAATGAGTCCCTACCGGTTATAATGTAACATACAAAGGACTAATTATACATGTGTAACTTATATAAATAAACGAATAATCAAACTAAATCCTTTATATATACTTTTTAGTTTCAGTAAAAAATACTGAAGAGTAATAATCAACGTTGTCACTTTTTACTTTTTAGTTTTTTTAAGGATTAGAGAAGTGAATGATTAATTGTTGCTACTTGTTATTACATATATTCGGAAATTCGTACCCTAATTTTCTGATTCTTTGACAAAGTTTCCAACTAAAAGTCAAACATGGCAAAAATAAAAAAATTAATTTAATTATCATCTACTTTTTTTTTGGGAAAAAGTAAGTTGATTTTTTTTTTCTGCTTATCATCATTTTCATGGTAACAATCAATCTGGAGCATGGAAAAAATAGGTCTAAAATCATGACGAATTAGTATTTTGTAGAAAAAGAAAAGAAAATGTATTTACGTGCAGGACCAAAAAGGGTTGAAAATAGAGAAAAAAAAAGTTGTTTTATGTTTTAAGAAAGAGAACAATTATTTAATGGAACAGAAAGCAACACCATCTCCATTTCTACACAGAATTTAATAACAAAACCCTCTCTTTGTTTCTGTTTCTCAAAAGAGTTTGCTCTAAAAAAATTTCTTCTTGGTCAATGGGGGATATTATTATACTTCTAACTTTATATTAATTTCTTCTATTGTTATCTATGGGTTTCTTCAAGTTGCATGTATTCAAGGGGGTTGGGTTTGTAATATGTTTTTCAACATGATTAGCAAGGATAATAGTTTGGGTGGTTATTATGACTGTTTCAGGCGTACGATCCGATCCCATGGCTGAGGATGGATCACATCGAACCGAGAATAATATTAGTATTAGCAGTGAAGGATCAAGCTCCAAAGATATTAATATTAATAATAATATTAATCAAGAAGAAGAAGAAGATGGAGGGTGGCTTAGATTGAGTCTAGGAAGTGGTCACCATAGAGGGTCACCCTCACCCTCTCACAACCACCAAATATCATTAACGGGTAGTACTAGCAGTGGTGGTCATGATACATGGTCGTTAACTTTAGTAACGCCCCAGCACCAGCGACAGCAGCAACAACAGCAACAACTTAGTTTTCAAGTTACAAATTTTAGGTCGATAACAAAACCACCACCTATGTTATTTTTGCAACCACACCTAGGAGGGATGGCGGCTGCTATTGATTCATCTTCGTCCCATCATCAACAATACCACGACAATAATAATTATTTGCCACTAACCGCTCTTTCTGCACCGTCATCTTTAGGGCAACCACCACTCTGTATAGACTTCAGAGTGGTGGATCCGCCCCCAAAACCTTATTCTGGTGTTTGGTTTATTCTTCAAGCATCTCAAACCCAGTAAGTCATAATTTTATTAACAGCTAAACACACACCTTTTTTATTATATCACCGTGTCCATATTGTTACCTACAACCCAAGTGGCAATAAGTCACCATGAAAACCCAAGTATTAATTTAAGCATTCATTATCATTTGAAGAATTAATGTCAAGTATGTATTAATCTTGGCGTTGATGGGTTTTTCTTCTTATTATTGAATTAATGCAGGACAAAGGAACCATATTTGCCTCAACTACCAAAGAGTTACCTTAGAATCAAGTAAGTTAAAAAACATGTTTGAAACACAAACTCATCTGGCAACCGTGTACTCTTATATATCAATCGTTACCTTATTTTAATTAACACAGGGATGGAAGGACGACTGTCGGATTGTTAATCAAGTATTTGGTTTATAAACTCAAACTGGATGGCGAATTTGAGGTAATATATAATTAATCCCATATATTATCTTAATTTTCTGAGTATTACACACACAAATATATAACATGCATCTAACCGCAACCCGGTAGATATCATTAGGAAGTCCTCATATATCTTACACACACCTTCCTCTAATTAACTCTTATTAATCGTCTCCTTATATTTAAATATCGTATGCTAAGGTGTATAGAATATGGTTGGTGGAAGAAACATGAGAACCAATTAAAATGGACTGAAAGTATTCTGGTTATGATCATGTTATGTAACATCAGAATTAGGTATCAAGTACATTTCTAGGTAGCCTTCATGGTATGGTAATACTATAATTAATAATAGTAATGTATGGTTAATTAAGAGATTGAATGATCGATACATGCATATATAGATACATGTATGTGTGTGTTATAATTAATTTAGCTAATTAACGGTGTATTCGATGGCAAGTAATATATGATCCTTTGGCAAAACCTGAAGGGAAGATCATATCGTGTAAGGCTCAAGTTAATTAATATTGGAATGTTGAAAACTACGTGCCACCATCAACAATTTGCTTGCCCAAGTAAACAGCTAGCTAGCGTGCTTGGTGTGTTGCTTACATATAAATATATATCAATGGATATATAAATAAATGTTTTCCATTATGGTTTACTGTTAAAGTTTCATAGACTACACGTTTAAATTAACCATGATAACATACAGCATGTCATACAACATCAAGCTTTAATAAAAACTTATAAGTGACTTTAACATAACAGTTTTTATTTCTTTTTGAATTTCATGAGATTTTCAGAAATTGGTCATAGTGAAAGCCAGTTTTCTAGTAGTGTGGTTAGCTTCAATGGCGAAGGATAGTTGGGGGTTAGGGGTGGCCCCTGGCCACTCTGTTTTTTCGTGCAGAGTGTAAATTTATCCATTTTCGTATGACATTTTTTATACGTAGTGTAATTTTATCATTTTCCAACTGAAAATTTGATCCCGGCCCCCTCCGTTAACCGGTTTTTTAATGCGTATTTATGTCTGGCTCCCTCGACATCTTCGTCCAAGCTTCGCCACTGGTTAGCTTATCATTATATATATATATATATATATATATATATATATATATATATATACTCCTGTGTATGTTGTGTTCCTCATAATGTTTATTTTGCCACGAGCAATTTAAAGCCCTATGCAATCAACTATGAACTATACATTGGTCTGATTGTTGATGAGTCCAACAAGTTCCATTAGTTTTTTTGTGGTCTTGGACTCGAGTTTGAAACTTTCTCTACTGCTCAACTAGTTGTTCATCCTCGTCCTCCTCTTCAACGTCTCACAACCCATGCAGAGAGCCATGGGTTGTTTCTTACCTCATTACATGGAACATCTACATCGTCGGCTGCCTGTAATTCCTACACTTAGCCTTCAGCTTCTCAAACTCATGGTCAGACTAGTTAGTTTGGTGGTCAAGGTCGCCGACCACACCATTGTCATCTTTGCAGGACCAACTGCCATTATGCCAACATGTGCCCTAATGTGGCATATTTTGCACAACATTTCCTGTCTCATGATGCTAACCTTTCTATATAGAATGTTATCATAAAAAAATAAGACTCGTCTAGAAAACTTCTATATTTAAAAGAACCGAGTACCAATGCCACAAAAAATACCGGTGTTCATAACCTTAATAGTACTCTCTTCTCACAAACACGTGTATAACTATTTGAATACAATCAAGCTATTCTCAATGGCGTTACTAAGGCGCCGTTGAGAAACAAACGAGTTCTTACAAACAAAATGGCTAAAAGAAGAGAAATTAATTTATAACATTGGTATACTTTTTAAAATCGTTGTCTAAAATTACCCCTCTAATTGGCATTTGCTATAGTTCATGTCTTCTCTTACAATACTTTTCGAATATTAATTTTATAAAAACATATCATTACTCACTAAATAATGAGGAGGAATTAAGAGTAGGTGGGGAGATTGCAACACATGCATGCTACATGCCAACAATAACAAAGTCTGCCAATACTTGTCTCATTTCCTACAACCATATATATCATTATCTCTACATTCTCTTTTATCTATCCATCTAGGATTCTAGGTCTACGAATTTTTAACTATTTCTAATTTGATAGCATCAAAGAACACTTGCATTCAATGAAAAAAAAAGTTTTGAAAGTAATATTTATATTTGCTTAATAACTGGTTTTATGTATACAAGTATTGTATGCATATATCTATATAATACGTGTTGTTCGGTTATATATATAAATATATAAAACATTCTGTCTGGCATACTTAACAGAATTAATTAGGGTATCTTAAGTAGTATTTTTATGTTAAAGCTTAAATTAATATTTAAGATTGGAAGTCAAACTCATATGGCGTACGTATAGTAGGCATATATAATATCTCAATGATCGATCCCCGTATGATTGAGACACATGGATAGGATGATTCATTAAGCTTTTTAAATATTTTGACTTTAGTTAAGTTTTGTAGTTTCTAAGGCTTCTTAGTTACTTGTTTTGGAAGGAATTATATATATAGACTGACTATATATTCCTGGGTGTTACAATTTGATTGTTATTATATTATTAGTATATAAAACAAACACATTAGCTAGCTAGCAACGTAAAGATTCGAGGAAGACAACCTCCTTAATTATTCCCATGATGTCAATTCCAACAATTAATTAATTTGCCATAAAAACCAAATGGTTCATTAGCAATGCATCATAATTATATATATCCAAGCTAACTGTCTAAATAATTATATATATCCAAGCTAGCCGATGATATCGTTATCTGAATGTTTAAGGTCATATGTAATGATTAATGTCTCTTATTAATATTATTTAATGTCCTTTATGATGCACCCAGGGTGGTGTAGGGGCTTTATCCACCTCTATAATGTCCCGTTTTGAAAGATTGGTGCAACTTCAAATGTAGTGTTAGGGTTTGAGAATAATATTTGGTTTAATTTGAATGAATCTAAGATTGGTATGGAATTCCGATTGATTGATAATGGGCGGTGGGTCCTTAATTGGAAATCAAGTTGAGATGCATGTAGAGATCGAATTTGGCGCATGCGTTAGTTTCGTCATGCTTTCGCATCCTACCACTAATACATATATAGATCGACAATATTGATAGGAACCCCACACATGGGACCTAGCTACTTAATTGTAACTTTTTACACGATATTGTGGTTCAAAGCAAGCACTTATATTATAAGGTTTTATCAAGTGGTGCATTTCAATGAAAACACAAAAATGCAATGAAAAAAATTATCAAAATAGATATGATTGGCTGCATTTATTTACTAAAATAGATATAGAATAACCATCCTTATTTTAGTTCGATGAGAGTTCGTCACGTAAGCATAGTTGGCTAAGGAGGTTAACGATGTTAGTCGTCACTTCTTGAGCGCTGAATTTTTTAAAAAGTTAGGGGGGCGCACCTTCTGACCAACCATTACATGAAACTAGACACATGTCTCAAGCATACTATATTTAGCCTACAAATCTGGTGTATTAGCCGTCTGCATGGAGGCTAAAAGAAGTCAAGCCGACATCCTTATTTTTGCCTATCTGCATACGGCTGAAAAACTGGAGTTGTAGACTTAATTTAGACTATTTGGAACTCGTGTCAAGTAATGGTTGGTTAGTAGGACATGGGCCACCCTAACTTTTTTTTTTATAAATTTTTGCATTCAAAAAAGTGGCAGCTAAGATTAGCCGACTTGTCACACATGGTACAATCTGATTGGTTTAGAAGGGAATGTCTAGAGGCCGGTTGAAAGGTAAAAGTCAAAGTTTATTTTTGAAAAAATAAAATAAAATTGGTCAAATGCAAGGGGTGTGTATAAATTATAAAAGTCTTTGAAAATAAATTTACAAAAACATACTTAGGTTTTAAATTATGCATGTAATTAACTTCTTAATATAGAACCTTCTTAGTTCAATGAGTATTTGCTTTCCTTTTTTCTCTCTTTGTTCGAAATAAGAGTTACAAAGATTAAGAAATATGAAAACTCATGCATCCACAAAGAATCAAGGGTGTAAAGTAAGTGGTTTATATTAGAAGAATGCCTTTTGATTTTACATATATAAAGTTTGGCAAATGTGGAATGGAATGGATGGTTGGAGAGAGAGACGTGCATGAGATTGGCGGATGATGATGGATGATATATTTGTATATTTTGGATACAAAATAAAGCAACTGAGAATAGAAGTAATATTCCTCGGCATTTGGTCTAAAGAATTAATAAAGTTACGTACGTGATAAATTATTACAAGAAATTAGTCTAATGGCATGATGATTGCAGTCTAATTATTAAAGTATCGATCGTGGCAGAAGGTGAAGCCCATTCAACATTTTTATCTACCCTGGTATATATAGGTTTCTGTATAACTAATTATTGGAATAATGAACAAGATGTTTATTTTGATCGGTTGATGTTGACAAAATGTTCATTTGATCGATCAATTCTTAAAATGTTTACATTAAAATATGGTGACCTGATCACTATTTATTCATTACTCGATGGAATGTTTAGAATATGTTTGAGATGTAGTAAAAACTGCTTATTTAACTTATTGGCTTTTCAAAAGAGTATTTGTGACTTTTTGAAAATAGTTTTTTAACTATTATAAAAAGCCAAAATTAGAGAGACTTTTGTGTTTGTTAAACTTTTTTTTTTAACTTATTGGCTTTTTAAAAAACCAAGTCAATAAGTCTATAAACAGCTTTTAAACTAAATCACAAACATGCCCTAAATGTTCCATCGAGCCAATATGTTGTTAAGTTGTTTTCAAGTCAATAAGTTGTTTTCAAACTCAATCTCAAATATGCTTTTAACCAATCAAATTCTGTCATACTTCAAAAAACCGTCGTGTCACCAGTTATATTTTAAACTGTCAGAGCTGACGCGATTATTTTGGCGTCCGACGAGATTTATATTGTCTTCCATCGAGATTATTTTGGTTTATAATATTTTTTTGGCTTTTGATAAGATTAGTGGCTTCCGACGAAATCTTTTGAACAAGTGTCAGGATAAATTACCATCAGGTAATGATTAAATAAAAAACGGGTCAACGAGTTTTAGGGTTGGCATGTTAAGAATTAATAGATTAAACAGATATGTTGTCAACACATTGATCAATCAAATAAATATTTTGATCATTTTTTTCTAATACGTGGCATGTGAAATCTCTACCTCTAATGCTAATAAATCAGTTTAGGATCCCTTTGTAACAATACAAATAAATCATATATATTTTTGTGTCTGTGTGAATGGCAAGTTAAGTTATTGGGTCCTAGGTATGAAAAGACAAAAAGTAGCCTCCTTTTGAACCGAGTTAGATGTATGGGTAGGACCCACCATCCATAATCCCATAACAAACCCCCACCTCATGCGTACGTAATGATAATGTAATTGTACATCACATACCTGTGCATCTTCTTTACTAGCTTCATGTTCACCACCATCATTAAACTTTGTTACTAATTACATTATTCTCCTTGGTTATATTTATGAAATTAAGCAGATAGAAATAAGATGTAAAGGACAACAACTTTTGCCGTTTTTGAGCCTACAACATGTAAGAGATAACATATGGAATAGGCCCCAGAAGGATGCCGTGTTTATTAACTCATCCGCTACCTCAATGGACCATCTTATGGTGCTACATTATGGTAGAATTGCATGACCCAACACTCACAACATAATTTGTAACATTGGGAAACTTTTTGTCCCCTTAATTATATTGATGCATGCATGTGTTAATTTGCTGGATTGATCTTTTGTTTACTTGTGTTTTGAGTTAGTGTTTTTGTAGTAGTAGTAGTAAGATCAAAGGAGATTTGCTTTCAAGTTACAACAAGTAGCTGATCACCTCATATGTGGTTTTGTTTGGGGAACGTTTATAAGATGACTGTAAAATCATAGAAATTTTCATATATTTAATTTATTACCTTTTCAGTGTTGGCATCACTTCAAATATAAGATTGCATGCATATTCAAACCAATACCAAAAGAACTGTAATTCATGTGCCACTTAATTATGTGTTAGCCTTAATTTTATTATGTGGTAGTACCTAAGGTTGCATCATGATACCAAGCACATTCACAGAACATTATAAGTTTATAAGTATAGATAAAAGAGAGGCTTGACGCCACATCTTAGTTTTAAGTAATAAATGCTAAAATGCGACTAGCCAATTATGGTAGTCTATCTATTGTTCCCACTCACACCACCGCCATAGCTGAAATCTTGCCTCTCATCATATGTTACAGCTCCGTAATCTCTTCGGTCACCGGTCACCACGATTAAGACTGCCTGTTGTATCGGTGGTGGTCACTGATTACGATTCACTCATCGGCAGGGGCGAACCCACATGGAAGAGACCGGGGTCTCGGGACCCCAATATTTTTTAAAATTACCTAAAAGCTGTATATTAAATTTTTAAAGGACTCAATATAAATTATTAGTAGTTGGAACCCATAACCCAAATGCATATATGTTAAAAGTGGTAACATTCTAGTTTTTCAATTGATTGAGAGTATATATGTTAAAGTGGTAAACATTCTAGGTTTTCAACTGATTGGTCGCCTGAGAGTCACATACAGTGTGTTTCTTTTTCTTTTGGGCCATACCCAATATTATTAGGGTTACAACCAACAAATTAAAGGCAGAAAGCACCTTTTTATTGAGGTAACCACCGAATTACTTACATGTATAGGTAGTTTGCAAAGTATCTTGATTGTTTACCGATTATCAACAAGATGATCTGAATATGAACAATTGCAGGATCTAACAAGAAACAATTCTGAACAATACCAACAGAGAAAACTCTAGATCTAACAAACTCGTTCAATTGTGAGACAAAGTGAATATCCATATTTCCTAAATGAAAAATATGACGAATTATATAGTCTTGACTTATGATTATCTACAACCTGGATCAGCTGCAAGCCCAGCCCATCTTCTATTTGCTACAAGCCCAGCACCTCCAGCCCATTTAGTAATCAGCAAAGTATATATATATGTCCACCATCGAAACCTTATTATAAGTACACATTGAATTGCATTAAAAATAATAATAATAACAACAAAACAAATAAACTAATACTTTCAACAACAACTATATTATTTGTCAACGTGAATGGTGTATCTAATCTTGAAAAATATGGTGGAAACCAAGAAACATTTGGGATATCCATTGGTATATCATTTATTAAAGTTAACATTAGTTCTACCGGTTGCAACGACAAGCTTTGAGAGATGTTTTTCATCAATGAAACATGTGAAGGCGGGTTTGCGTAATAGGATGGGTGATAATTAAATGAAAGATTCGTGCGTTTGTTATAGTGAAAGAGAGCTTCTTGGCAACGTTACGGTTGAAGATGTAATGGTTCGTTTTCAAAATATGAAAAGTCGTAAGGAACAACTTTATAAGTTTATAATGTTTATTTTTTCTCATTTCGAATGACATTTTATTTTGCGTGTTTTCTAATGAGAAATGATCATATTTCTTTTTATTTTGATACTGTTTTTATTATATTCCTCATCTCGAACCGACCCAAAAAATCCGAACACTGAAAAATTGGGACCCCGTTGGATAAAAATCCTAGGTCCGCCACTGTATATACGTACATGGATTTTATAATATTTCACCAATTACATATAACCAAACATGTCTATTTTGCAGTTATTGTTCCTTTTATGTTTCCGAATTAATGTCGTCTTCATATTCCCGCGTTGATGTTCCTGTCCACTGGACGGGTAAAGTACTTTTTTTCAGTTTTAAACGTCTATAACTTTTTCATATGTAATTTTTTAATATAAAAGCATCACCATAATAACAAACATTTTTTATTCGTCATTGTGTCTTATGGCTTGTCATTGTGTTTTTTTTCGTCAGTGTGTCTTTCAAATCGTTATTGTGTTTTTTTTAATATTTATGGCGCCATTATGTTATAACAATATGTAAATATAACGATAAAATAACAACAAATTATCTAATACATAAAACATAGTGATAAATAAATATTACACAAGAACCTGAAACGTAAGATATAATGGTTAATACATATAACATAATGACCTGAAACGTACAACCACAATGGTGAATACATATAACACAATGACCTGAAACGTAAAACACAACGGAAACTACATATTACACAATGACATGAACGTAATACATAATGAGCGTAATACTCTTTTTCTCAAATTAAGTGCACGCCATATGTCAATCCCAAATAAAAGACAATGAACGTATTACACAATGACTAAAACACAAGGTTAAGCAGAAAAACAAATGATGAGCACCGAGACATAATGATGAACAAAAAGACACAAAGACATAATCTTTGTCATAATTTTATCTTTAATAAGAGTATTAATTGAAAAACTTAATGGTCAAAATCTATAGCACAATACATAAAAAAAACTCAATTAAAAACACAATGAAACAACCAATAACACAATATAAAAAACTCATTAATTTCTTTTTTATTTTATATAACAATATAATACACATATTAAAGATAAAAAATTGCTTGTTATTATGGTTAATTGTTTTTCTAAAAAACAATTTTGTATGAAAATGTTATGAGTGTTTTATAATAATAGAGAAATTGACATGTGTCTTGCATGTGAAAATAGAAAGTTAACAATAATTGGTTATTACCTTTATGCCATTCCATCAATTTTTTTCTTTTAAATTAATCTCCATCATTCAAATTTAAGATCAATGGATTAGATTCTTTCTCACCTTTTTAATTTTTATTGTCCTTTATACTTTAACATTATCTTATAAATTTATGCATCTAATTCTTTAGCTTTCATTATAAATAGGGACAAACCTAGTTAACAACTAGTGGTAGCCTCTATTATCCCTCAATTTTTCGCCTGTAGTGCAAAATTTTATTTTTTAGTCGGTTTTTATATTTCGATACCCCTGAAAAAAATATAATGTTACCCATAAAGCCCAACCAAATTAAAAATTCAAACCAGTTATAACCGTCCATAATTTATAGTCAAACCAAATTGAAACCCATTACCCCTTTCAAAATATTGTTGTTGTTTGGTTGGCAGGACATAAAAAACAATCGCCGCTTCTAGTCACCCCTACTGCCCTCCTTCGGTCACCGACTAACAACCTCCACGATGTAGCCAACGCCCTTGCAGTCGCTGCTCTAGGATGTAGCCAACCTCCACGATGTCGCCAGTTGACATACGCCCCTGCAGTCGCTGCTATGGGATCCCTCTTCCATGGCTCGACTTCTACGTGTTCCATTTAGGTATTATTATAATTCTATTTAAAATTGTAATTTTTTATTTGTTTATAGAAATTACTAATTTGTTATTGTTTATGGTCACTTGAATAATTGATAATGGTTTATTGGATACATGAATAATGTAATTTGAAATTGGAATTGATTTGGTTTGGTTTTGGGTTTATATGTCAATGGAATTGCTTGGGAATTTAGGATTTATGGTAATCAAAGAAAACGAAAAAAATGACATTACTAATCGATTTCATTTTGAGGTTGAGGTTTTAATACGCTTTTAGATTTGCAAATTCTAGAACTTGAAAGTAGATTTAGTGAGACCTTAACTAGCTTGTTAGAAAATATGTGTGGTTTAAATTCTTGTGATTCGTTTTTTATGTTTGACATATCTAAGATAATGACATTTTCTGAGATGTATCCGAATGATTTTAGTAATGAAGAAAGATTGTGTATTTCTGGTGATCTTAAGACCTTTTATCAAAGTTTAAAGGAAGATGATAAATTCACAAAATTTGGTGGAAAGTGCGACATTGCTCGTGTAATGGTGGAAACCGGAAAGCTTGCCATCTTTTCTTTGATTTATCAAATATTGAAGCTAACGTTGGCTTTACCAGGTGCAACCGCAACTGTTGAAAGATATTTTTCTAATATGAAGTTTATCAAGACGGATTTGCATAATTGAATGAGTGATGAGTAATTGAACAATAATTTGTGAGATCGAAAAAGAAACGTTTGATAATGTATAAGAAGATGATCTAATGACTCGATATCAAACTTTCAAAAACCAAAGAGGGGAAATTTGCATGTGTTCAAATTCATTTATTACCATGTTTTTAATTTTTTTTCGTTTGCATTGTATGAAATACGATAATAGAAAATTTTTTGAACGTTACCCCATAGACTTCGGTCTTAGGGTTGGCAATGGGTCGGGTTTACTCAAACCCATACCCAATTAGTAAAACCCACCCAAACCCATCGGGTTTTTGTTGGGTATCGGGCAAACCCGTCGGGTATATATACCCAACCAAAAACCCGTCGGGTATCTATCGAATTTTGTCAAATTATACAACTAACACGAATTGGTGATATCGAATTTTGTCAGATTATACAACTAACACGAATTGGTGATCACAGAATGGTTGCCTTACTTTTCATTCATAATCACTGTAAATAATAACAAGAGATCTCCAATCTTTGAATACAATATCAGAATTAATAATACATGATACCAGGAAAGCAATTCTATATTCCTGAATTAAATTACACTTTTTTTTGTTTGAGTACATCAATTGACAAAGAGATTCCCATTACCCACCGTATCCAATGAATCATTAAAAAAATAATTTTCCAAAACATGATAGGTGGTGACAGATTAATTGATTTTTGGATTTTGATTTAATAACTCAAAAAAGTTTTGGGATAAATTATTAACAAGATAGTTTAACGTAAAATTTACAGTTGGAACTGAAGAACCTTAAATAAATACTAATTTAAAGGGATCTAAATAAACTTTAAATATATATAAAGTTACGTCGGGTACACCTGGTATATCGAAACACCCTAAAATTCTTTTTATATAATACTTTTACAAAATACACATCAGAGTAGGTCCCAATTTACATCCAAAACATGTCACTCGTGGTGACGTTTTATTATATAAATATATATGTTGTACAAGAAAACATATATGTTTAAAACAAACTTTATTATACAAACTATTTAACACGAGAGTACGGTTCCCTTGTCAGCCCAGTGCCGTCCATGAAGCTTTAACCATCTATGGGTGCTTTTCCTGAAAACATTTTAAAACATATTTTTATTAGCTTTCGCTAAGTAAGTACACCATTTTATAAAAATATGTTTTATTTTCATTTGAAATTTAACATCAAAATTTCTTGGGATTTCAACACTCGAAATCCTTATATTCACTCCACGTTATTCTTTAGGAATTCAACACCCGAATTCCTTGGGATTTCAACACCCGAAATCCTTATTTTTACTCCTTATTTTTCTTTGGGAATTCAACACCCGAATTCCTTATGAGCTCATTTTTAACCCATGAGGGTAATTAACTCCCCCTTTTATATTTGGGGTTCAACATCCGAACCCCTTAAGATTTCAACTCCCGAAATCTTTTATATATAGTATTAAAATTTTGGAATTTCAACTACCGAAACCCTCGGGACTCGTAACCCATATTTTTATCAGTGGCATACCACCATATTTATTTTACAACTATAGCCTCTTTTTAAGCCACACATTAATTCACATACTTGGACCCACAATCATTTCTCAAATAATCATATAAATGCATATCAAAATAAACATATATAAACGCTTGTAAAAATAACATGATTATGGTCTGTGTACCTACCTATCGATGTAAGTAACTCGAGTTAGACGAAAACTCGCTAATTATTATGGTCGAAACAGTTTCCAAAATATGCCATAGCTCCTGTTTTCTCTTGCTCAGTTTCTTAGACTCACATGCACCTACTCACCGGTTGACTCGTTTATATTTACCGTTGTTTTGCTTTCTTTTAAAACTCTGAGTTTACATACACAAAGTTTTCTTGGCCACTAAGGAGTCTTCACCAAGAAGTTTTCAAATATAAAACATATAAAATCTAGAATGCTTAATACGGTGGATTTATAATATTTTATGAAATATATCACTAGTAAGTTTACTTGTTTGATAAGGTTACGTACCACTCGTTTCATATCCATTCATTTACAATATCCTCAATATTATTATTTCTAAATCCCACTACATGAGTTTCAATAATAATACTTATACCAAAAACAATATTTTGTTATTATTGTTATTTTGAAACAAACTAGAAATCACACGAGTACTTTTGAATATTATTATTAGGTATTTATATTGTAAACTACTTTTGATGACTTCGAAAGATATATATATATATATATATATATATATATATATATATATATATATATATATATATATATATAACTATCTATATAATTGTCTACCATAAAATCCTTCTAAAGCCACCAGATTGCTTGAATTCGAAATGAAGAACTCTCGTTGATTTAACCTTATAAAATTCGCGGGTCATGAATCCTAACCCCGGATATCAAATAACCCGTTTCTTCACCATGGTTTTCATTCTAAACCCTAATATTCACCTCCAGCCTCTTCTGACCTTCAACGATCGCATACCTACCACTTGAATCACCGTTAACCAGTGGAATCATCTTCCTTCTCCGTCGCGAATCAGGTGGGCGTATCATTCTCTCATCCTCCACTGGAATCCCGATTAAGCACTACTGTCACAGCTATTCAAGTCCTCACGGGCTATCTATTCTACTGTTTGACTTCAAAATCAGTTAAAGGTCATCTGTTCTTCTAGCTGTTAATTCAAAACTAAAGCCATAATAAAAAACCGAATACGTGTTTGAATTAGGCTATGGGTTGCTACAGTGGTTAAAAATCCTTTTCAATTGAAAAACCCACAAACACACATATCCAATAATACAAAACTGAATTTTATGTTTGATTTGAGAAAGTAATTACTTTTCATCAAGTACTTAAAAACTATTCAATTGAACTCTTTGAAATTATTTTAATGGCACCAAAATTCGATCAGCAAGCATATGTGAAAAATACTACATGCATTGATGTTGATGATCCTCATATATCTGTTCTAAAAGATTTAAGTGTAAATGCACCTAGAAAACAGTCTCCTGTATATGGAAAATAACCGTGTCCCTTTAAGGTCTCCACTTGGTGTTCCTCCGTTTCACACCGCATATATAATAACGTGAGGGCCAAGGCAAATGATATACATATTATCTATCAAGCAGCATTGCAGGTGAGCCTAATAATTAAGGATCATGAGCTACAGGGTTTTGTTCTTTAAGCATTCTGAATTTGATAAATTTGGATGTTGGTCAACGATAGGATCTTTCCCAACCAAAGTTGAGGTTCAACTTTTGAGACATTGGGTTTTTAACTGATCACAAAATTTTAAAATTTTGAATATAATAGCTTAACTTTTTTTTTTGGACTTGGAGTTCTAAAATTTTGAGGTGTTTTGACAGTGAATTGCTTTATCATGGATGGCACAGAAAGAGACTAAAAGTCTACACTGTTTTGGAGGAATCCTTGCTAATAACTATGTGGCTTGGCCCTCCTTTATTAATTTATATCTTTAAACTTTGTGATTACCATCCTTCATATTTATTATGTCTTTGTTGATGGTATTTTGTGACGAACACGTGTAAACATTGTGAGGCGCAGTCGAGTTTGACCTGCATTATATGATGTGCAGGAGGTCCGCTGTAAGAGCACTGGAGAAGAAATATGGCAATACCGCAAACCCGTGAGACTAAGTAACTCTCTCCCTTTCAGTTAGTGTTTAATATGCTGAAATTAGGGAAGAAATTTGAATGAATGGTTCATTCCAATAATTTCATGCCTTTGAAGGTTCTTTTATATTGTACATTCCATTTATGTTTTAGTATTTGATTGCAGTTTAGTCGTGGATAATTTATTTTAAGAAATAAAGAAAGGAAGAAGCTATTTTTAATTATTTTATGATACTATTTTCAGTTTACAAGTAATAAAGCTTGGATTATTTTTCCTTTTTTTTTGACAAACAAGTAGTTTATAGCATCTCTCTATAAAATAACTATAAAATAACACTGAAATTACCCTTCATCTGATTTTATTTACCAGTATTAACACGACACATTTATAATTTTTATAAGGCATGCATGTATATTGAATTCATTGTGATACTAATGGTCTAATGGTAAACAGATGCTATATACACTTGCATTCTGGCTTCTGGGACTTTAAACAAATGACAAACGCATTAGGTTAGTTCTTCGACTTTCTTCCTATGTGTCAAATGAACTAATTTTTAAATTCAAAATTTAAGAAAAATTGTTTATCTTATATATGATTACAAAAACCTATATTATTATGATTGTAATCCAACTTCTGTAAATAAAGTTTGGAGGTTTATACATTTAATACATTTGGATGACTTTAACACGTTTGAATCATATCTTTTCTGGTGGTATCTTTTTGCTTACTGTTTTTGGCCTGTTTAAGGTATTATTTAACCCAAAACGACTCATCTTTGACACCCAACAGGTCATCAAGACACTGCTATCCAAAGGTGCTGGATGAAGCTTATACAGGTATATTTTGATGGGCTAGAAACTTATATAATAAAAACCACAAATTTTTGGAAACATGCTGAATCGAAACTATATTGAAGCTTCCATCAAAGTTAACTGGCAGCTCTAGCCATATGTTACTTTTATTTTGCTTCCATAATGAATTATGACATATTATTGTTATAATAATCAATGCCTTGGGGTTCCTATGGTTTCTTTGGAAAACCATGGGGACTCCAAGGCATTGATATAGATCTCTTCAGTTTTGATATGTTTTGATATGAATAAATAAATCTGGAAGGAACACTCCAAACGGCTGGTGTGATTTAGTTCTTGATTTGTTTCAAGATTAGTAGATAAATTCAGAATTTCGAATTACGTTGGTGAATAGTATCAAAGTTGAGATTAGGAGATTTTTATCTCAAAAGAGACTATGGATTGTTATTATGATTCCAAAAAATAAAATAATTTTCCATCAATCCCAAAGGAAATGATTGAATCAGTGTTTTTTTTGTGTGTGTATATATATATATATTTAATTAAACGTTTTCCACTAATTACAATTTAGTCTAATTTTATGGAATAATAAATTGAACTCATCACAATTTAGTTTTATGAATTGATGTTTGGGCAAATATGTTTGTTTATGTTTGTTCATCTATGTTCAGTTATATTAATTCGTTTGTGTTCATAAACCGTTCTTTTAAACTATTAACAAACCAACATACACAAACATGAACACATTCGTTTTCTTAACAAACAAGCAAGAACTAGAAAATCATGTTCATACAAGTGTTCGTGTCCGATCGTTTGTTTGGTTAAAACTAAATGAACGACCACGAACATGCCATGTCCGTGTTCGTGTTCGTTCAGTTCGTGTGCAAGCGTACATATATATTTATGTTCATAATTGTTACTATTGTATTCATTATTTCAATCCATTGAGTTCTTAATTGTTTTTAATGGTTTATGCTTTCAGGTCATGATTAACTTGAAAATAAAGTTGATGCTTCAAAAGCATTGTATGTTTCTCACATTGAGGAGATACACCAACTTACGTGGGTAGTTTTCTATTTTCATTTAATTAAATTATAAAAATATATAATTGTGTAGTATGTGAAAGATGTTTATAGTGATTTGATTTCTTATTAATCGATGTAATGATTTAGGTGGTAGATGAATAGCAACTTTTTATATATGCTCATTAGGGTTTGTTCTATTAGTTAACATGATGAAAGAGCATTTGGAAACATTACCGCAATACGGATGAAAACCGAAACTCAAAGAACTGTTTCACTTATATTAGAAAGAAATAACAATGGAATGATGGAAATTGATATGAACAGATTGATATATGTGATTGCGTCCGTTATTAAAGAAATATCTAAGGAAACTGGTGGTACGGCTAATTTGTCAAGGAGTTTAGGGGATGAATCAATCAGCAATGGACGGGTAGTTGAACCTCATGTGGAATACAAAAACAGGAATTAAATGATGCCCTAAAAGTGTGGTTTACTATATTATATTATTTTTACAATTGTGCATCACGGATTTACGGTTAAAGATTTTGTTTTTATACCCTAGGTGATTAGAAACTAAAAAAGATCATGAATTTGGATGCAGCGGAACCATTTAACAGACCTCTAGATCCTGTGGCACTTGAAATACGTGTAATGTTATTGCTCGGCTTTAATATTATACTTTGAGTTGAAATAAATTGCTTCATGTTTCGTCTTTAATTTCAATTTCATCATTAAATTTAAAATCAAACCCATGAAAAGGTTTCTAGGTTGAAGGTTGACTTTTAGTAACCATTAGATCTAGGTAAGTGTATGTCTCACAGTCTCTTTATTTTTACATCATATATGTGTTTTTCAATGAGGTTATTAAGGTAATTGCATGATCTAAATTTCAAAAGACAAAAAATTATAAAGCTTGAACTGAACCAAATATGTGAAGATATAATTAAAAACAAAACTGTAATACTTGTAATACATTACACTAGAATATATGGAGACGAATATAAATGGGTCAAATGGGTTGAGGAGGTTGAGGGATAAGTATATGTGACTTAGTGATTATATATATATTAGCATATGACAACTTTACACCTACACTATACCTTCAGCCTCCGTTATATATGAATTAATTTGTTACTAGGAACAAATTTTATATTTCAAGCCAGATATCCTTTTAAACCAATAAATATTAAGTGACAATGATTCCCTTTATTGTTATCATTCTATATCAATTTTAAATTAGCTGATCTTTTAATAGGAGATCATTTTCATACCCTATTTAAAATTGAACTCTAAAATCTAAGAAGTGCTAAACACATCATATATGAAAAATATATATTCACAATAATTTTAAAAAATAATTAAAAGTAACCCGCGTAACACGCGGGCTAAAAGCTAGTATATATATATATATATATATATATATATATATATATATATATATATATATATATATATATATATATATATATATATATATATAGAATCAGGATCATGAGAGAACCTTTTTGAAATTGAGAACCATGAGAATCATTTTGGATCACAAAAAACTCAAAAATAAAAAAAATCATAAAATAAAATAAAACATAAAAATCAAAAAGGTAAAAAAACCAAAATTCTTATTTTATCATCCTAGTTTCATAAAAAAAACTCGGCTTAGCTAAATTATATACACATATGTATAATATATACATATATGTACATTTACATGTTTTTTTTTGTACACATGTGTATAATTTAAGATAAATGATGGTGTACATATGTGTATATTACGTAACTAAAGATTAAATAAAATTATACATATGTGTATAATACGACGTTTTTTTTTTGTTTTTTTTTCTATTTTTTTTATTTTTTTTAATGAAACCGGAATGAAATATAAGACTTTTGTTTTTTTTTTTTTACTTTTTTAAAATTTTTATTATTTTTTGTTTTATGATTTTTTTAAAGGTGTTTTTAGTGGTCCAAAATGGTTCTCAAAGTTCTCAATTTGCAAAGGGTTCTCTTAGGATCCTTACCCTATATATATATATATATATATATATATATATATATATATATATATATATATATATATATATAGATGAGTCGATTTACCCATTACTTACTCGTCTACTAATATTTGAAATATAAATTTCAAATATTTTATTTTTATCCCTAAACAGGATGTTACATATATAATCGGGTAAATGGGTTAATGTTATCGAGTAGTCGGGCCCGGGTAATCAGGTATTTAGAAATCCCAAACCCGTCTCAGACTAGCTAAAATTTTCAAAGCTAATCCCATATACCTAAGGAAACAGGTAATATATCGGGTTTCGGGTATTACCATCAGGTACGGGTTTCATTATCACCCTAGTCAGTCTAGATCTGCTAATGATTATAAATAGACATTGGAGTAACTCACAACTAGCCAAACTAAACCAACTAATCACATGGCCCTCTTCAGTGAATGCCAATATTAGTCCTCTCCACCCTTTGCATATTTGTTGTATACAGAACCCTAAGATCCAATAGGTCATCCAAAATTAAGCTTCCCCCAAGCCCTCCAAAACTTCCTATTCTTGGAAACTTGCACCAACTGCTTGGTAAGCCTCCTCACAAGGCCATATGGCAACTTTCCCAACAATATGGCCCTGTCATGCAAATCCATATTGGTTCAAAGCCCTTCCTTGTCATCTCTTCTCCTGAAATGGCCAAAGAAGTCTTAAAAACTCAAGATCATAATTTTTGTTCCCGTGCACGTTTCCAGGCTACCAAACACCTAACATACAACTTTAAAGATGTTTCCTTCTCGCCACATAGCGATCGTTGGAGGGAGATGCGCAAGATTTTGGTGACTGAGTTCCTCGGTCCGAAGAAAGCTAAACTGACTAACCGTGTGTTAGTGAAAGAGATGGAGCGCATAATCCAATCTCTGTCGTTAAATCCACCAAACACCGAGGTGAATTTAAGCAGCATGTTCTTAGAAATAGTGAAGCAGAAGGTGTGTGTAGTGGCGTTTGGTAAGAGCTACGAAGAACAACGCAAGCTGCTAAAGGGTCCGTCATTGGAGTTCATGCTTGATGAAACCATCGAATTACTGAATGGATCGGTCGCTGATTCTTTTCCATGGTTAGGTTATATTATTGACCAACTTAGTGGATGGAATCACAGACTGAATGAGGGCTTTAGAAATCTTGATACGTTCATCGACACAATCATTGATGACCATCTCAAAAATAAATTAGTTGAAGAACAATGTGAGGATGACAAAGATTTTATCCATACTTTACTTGACATGCGTTCCAAAGACGATGCTTCTGCCTGCTGCTATCGACCGAGCATTTCAGATTTAAAAGCTCTTGTGATGGTAAATCGGCCATTAATTATTTTACAATATTTACTTTATATAGAGATCTGATTATTAATATATAATATGTACTAGCTAGCTACTTTCATAAAATCTAAGGTTGTCAAGTTATAGATTAGTTCTAAAAGTCGACGTTGAAGTAATGTTGCTTAAATTATTAACTAGAAAAGTGGTATATCAATGAAACTAAACAATATGCGAAAAAACAATAAGATAATTGTGTTATAAAATCTGAAATCATATCCGAAAGTAATATTGGAACTCACATTTTTATTCTTAAAAAAATATTATACCTTTAAATAAAATGATTAATTTCAAAGTAAAATTTTCACTTTATTTTTATTTTGCATTAAAGATTAGTAAAAAGCTAAGGTCAATTATTATAGATAGTTGTTTTGTTTTTGAAACAATTTATTTTAACTCATGATAGTTATGTGTTGTATTATTTAGAGTTATAAACAGAAACAATGTGAAACTACTATATTTTTATATAGAAAATAAAGTTACAAATTAAACTACAAGTATTGTGTACAAAGAAACATTTAGAGATTTATGAATTTCTAACAACTTTTTATTTTTATATTGAGTAATTTATTCTACCATATAATACATCTTTATATTTTTTGAATATATTTTTTATATTTTATATATTGTGTTATTATTTATATAAATTTATTAATTTTAACCCGTGTGCTACACGGGTAACTAACCTAGTATATAATATGTACTAGCTAGCTACTTAACTGATAACATTTGATCAGGACATAATTATGGGAGGGATCGACTCAACAGTTCTCGCGTTGACATGGGTAATGTTCGAGATCATTAGAAATACTAGAGTGATGCAAAAACTGCAAAGTGAAATCCGAAGTTGCACGGGAGATCAAATACAAAAGGTAGAAGAACTAGACACCAGAAAAATGGTATACTTGAAAATGGTGGTGAAGGAGTCATTCAGAGTTCACACGCCCGCCCCGTACCTGATTCCACATGCAGGCTTAACTCGTACCCGAATTGGTGGTTATGATGTCTTTCCTGATACGGTTGTTCTAACGAATGCCTGGGGGCAAGCAAGAGACCCAAGTACATGGGGGGGGGGGGAGAATACGGATGAGTTCTATCCGGAGAGGTTTACAAATCCTGACATTGATTTTGGATGTGATAGGTTTGAGATGCTCCCGTTCGGAGGTGGCCGAAGGTCCTGTCTAGCTAAGAACATAGCTCCTGGAAATATTGAGTTCGTGATCGCAAACCTTCTTTACTGGTTTGATTGGAAGCTTCCAAGTGGAATGAAGATTGAAGATTTGAAAGTGGAAGAAGCGGGTAACCCGGTTTTGAGAAAGAAAGATCCCCTTTTCCTTGTACCCGTTATCAAGTACCCTATAAAAAAATATTTAATTGTCATCAAACATGATTTCATCTTTATGCAACAACTTATATTATGAAGCACAAACATGTTATGTGCTGGAAATATTAATGTGTTTGCGTGTACGTATTGTATCGATCCTTTGATAATTTGGCCATGTTGACAAGTCAGGTTTTCTGTATGGTTTTTGATTCTACATGTATGATTTATTCTGATCAGGGCTCCTTATTTGTTTAGTAAACTAGTTAGCTTACCCGGGGTTTAGATGTTAAATGTTACGAAAGGGTTTAGACATCTAATGTTGTTGTGTTAAATGCGAGTTTTTATCAAATGTGAGTAAAGATTTTAGTTGTGTAAGTTATAAACCCTAAAAGCACAACAAAGTTGATGGCAAAGCCATTAAAAAAATACGCGCAACACCCTGGATAAGTAAAAGTCTAATAGTTGCATGAATATACAAAAGTGGATCTTTAAAACACAAGTTATTGTGTTTTTTTCACTATGGAAACCTTTTGGCACTAATCACACCATTTTTTATATCAAAAACAAAGTTTAAACGTTAGAGCTTAGAAGGAAGAAAAGGCAAACCATTTAACTCCAAAATATATAGCATTCAAAGTAGCTTATGACATAAATTTTCAAACCAAGAGTACTCTTTAACCTACTTCTTTTCTCCCTTAGAATACACATTAAACGATTTATTTCTGTTCAGTACCTTCACAAATTTAATTAGTAGCAGCCATCTCCCTAACAGTAGGCGACAGAAATATTAGTATAATTTTTCTTGTAATGTTACATGGATATAACATTATGTTGCAACTTCTGTATAAGTCTAAAAAATAAAAATTGAATTGTGTATCTATGATAATGATATTTTCAAAAGTTTATATCGGTTACATTTTATGTGTTAAAACTTAAAAGAGTTGAGCAACATCATATGGTGGCAAGTGACTGAAAATAATTGGCATTACCTTTGCATTAAACCCAAGTCAGTCAAGATCCACCATGCATGCAAAGTCCACTTGTAAAGTTATACTGTTATATATAAAATACTAAATACTATATCACAGTTGCTAATTTTCCAAAATGCAAGGTATTATATATCACTTATATTACTCTCTCTCTCTCTCTCTCACTCTCTCTCTCTAGAAGAATAATATTATTCTCACGCCAGAGGGTGGCTACGAGAAGACCCCCCCCCCACACACACACACACCCTCTTGAGATGTCCTTGTAACGAGCTCACAATAGTTTGTTTTGCCGGACATAAATCCGGATCTAGCTTGATTCTCGACTCGTTTAACCTAATTCCATCCTTTACTCCTCACCCGGTGAAAATATAGATCTAACCTTAGTACGGATCAAATCCGTGTTTCTTCATATATACTCTAAATTTTTTCATCGAACTTTTGATAAAGAGCTAATGATGAATGACTAACTATAGAACTTTAAATTCATTGACGCGTCTCATGACTAACTTGGTTCGTTGACTCCCCTAAATTAAATTGTAGTATACTGATACACATGCAAATGTACATAGCCAAACTACATGGAAGCCGGAAGGATTCACTTAGATCATATTTTAGATTTTGTATCTGTTACCCTGAAAAATCATTAAGTTAGTTCTGATTGAGATTAAACTCCTAAATAATCATGGTTAGGAACGAATTTCAAAAGTAGTAGTCTTTTGTTTGTGGTTGAATTTAGTATAAAAATATGATAAATGTTGTAAAGTAAATGTTAATTTGATTTACTTTTTATATAATAAGTAAAGCTATGTGTAGTGGATGTGCTACAAGCTAAGACGATTTGTATCATGTGGTGCCTGGTCAACAAATGAAATATTTGTGTTTTAAAGGTGTAATGGTGTTGTAGACACACACACACACACACATATATATATATATATATGTGTATATATATTGGGAAGGATAATTTGAGAACTTGATGAGTTATAATAACTTAATATGAACCACACAATTAATTAAATTAGTATAAAATTTGTGTCTAAGATTAAATTTTAATTAAAAAAATAATAAGAAGAGAGAATAAATTTTTTTGATAATTACACAAGTTTAAATGTTAGTAGTTACACATGTGTAAAAAGTCGATTCAGTGTGTAATAAACATGTTGTAGTTTTTTTTACATTAGTTACACTTACATATTATATATGTGTAAAAAAATTCAAAAAAAAAATTATTACGTTGAGTTTTTTTGAGTTCTTAAAACTCAAATGGTTCTCAAATGAAATCAATATATATATATATATATATAGAAAAGGGTTTAAATAAAATAATTGTTTTGTGAGAAGTATGAGAAGACTTTAAAATAAAGTACACCACTTAAATAAAACATTATAACATGTAAATAGGAAACTATACATCTTTTAAAAACTACCAATCTCAACCACTATATCCTAGATCCAATGGTGTACATATATTCTTATGCTTCTCACAAAACTATTGTTTTTTACATTAACCCTACAGTATGTGTGTGTGTGTGTGTGTGTATTAGAGCCGTCCAAACCGCTCGTTGCTCAAACTCGCTCGCCGCTCGCTTGGAAATTGCTCGGGAAATGCTAGTTTGTTCTTCGCTCGATTGAAAACGAACCAAGCAACGAGCAAAGGAATGCTCGGTTTGGTTCGGCTCGAATAATTTTTAATTTATTTTATATATAGTTATATATAAATAAATATATAAATATATAAACAAAACACATAAATATAAGCTTACAATTTTTTTTACCCCTTAAAATTTTTCATATTCCGTCAATTTTATAATTTTATCTGTTCGCTTCATGTTTTTAGAATAATAGAAGTTTGTTTACATAATCATTATATCTCACTTCAAACTTATTTTTAATAAAAATTTACAATCTATTACACGTTTGTCTAAAAACTACTAATTTATATATAAAATACATTATTTACAACATTCAAATTTGTTTCTTATTGAAAATTTTAAAGTGAAAAAGAAATTAATAATGCTCGATGTTCGATCGAAAAATGTTTGATTGTATGGGTCGTTTCGGTGTTCGCTCGATTCGATTTCAGCCATTCGGTTCGGTTTGGTTGTAAACGAGCCAAGTAATGAGCAAGCCTTTGCTCGGTTCGGATCGGCTCGTGAACAACCCTAATATGTATGTATGTATATATATATTACACACACTTACTTAATATAATAATATTAAATCAAAACACATACAAACACAAAATCTAGTCGTCCTCCCTCTTGTCGCCCATTTTATCGCCCTGAGGCGTTGTGTTTGTCACTTCAAAATTGTCGTTCACTACGCATAATTTAACTAACATGATTAAAAAATATATACTTGATCAAATAAATTAATCGATCAATAATTATCTTGCTAATCAATAACCATTGCAAATTATTAAAGTAATAAATATATTTGAACCTTACACCATTTAGCAAATATTTTTTCCAACAAACAAAAATTATACCATCTTCTTTATCAAAATTTCATATAAAAACAAAAATACACTTTAAAAACAATAAAATAAAAAGAAAACCCTTCAAGAATATTCTTATTCTTATTGTTAATCATCACGATGAGATCTAGCACCGATAGATTCCAATCAACTATCATTGACCCGCAAAATACTCATCAATCTCACCTTAAAAAGAAAAAAAAGAGAAATTTTAAAATGTCTCATTATTAAATGGCTCACTAATAAAGAGAAATTTCATTTTCATCATTATAATAAAAAGTTTTTAGAAATGTCCCCTACAAACACGTCTTTGAAGACGTGTCAGAGCTCAACACGTCTTTCATGACCTGTTAGCCTCCAACGCACGTCTTTCACGACATGTTAGCCTCTAAGTCGGCTTTCACGACACATTTGCCCCATTAATTGTTTTTTTAATATTACATTATTATAATTAATTTTACTCATATTTTGGTTTTTAATAACTTGTAATTCATAAAGTTCTATAAAATTTAAAATGTATCATTGAGACGTGCTTGTTGTTATCTACATGTTAGCAAAATCTTTTCTTAAAACCAGCCTAGTCAAATTTTATTAAACATTTTTTGAAAATTTCGATACCAGTTTGACACTCGTTTTTGAGCAAAATTTATGACAAAATGTAGAAAAAATAAACACGTGTCAGCGACATATTCGACATTGTATATAAATGTATATATTACAAGTTATAAAAGAACAACGAAATATGGATAAATTTAATTATAATATGCAGTATTAAAAAACAATTAATGGGCCAAACATGTCGTGAAAGACGCGTTAGAGGCTAACAAGTGGTGAAAGACGTGTTAGAGGCTAGCAAGGCATGAAGGACGTGCGTTGAAGGCTAACAGGTCGTGAAGACACGTTTAGGCCTAACATGTCGTCAAAGATGCGTTTGTATGAGACATTTCTGGAAACATTTATTTGTAGAGACAAAAATGGAATCGCTTTCCATTAATGGGAATTTTTCATTTTGGGAATTTTTCTTAAAAAGAATGGGGGGATTACATTTAAATAAGACAGAATTACAAATTTTGTCCTTTAAAATAAGACGAATT